>NC_052055.2:58853823-59069405 GCF_903992535.2 Arvicola amphibius | reverse complement strand
ATGGCCGGAAGAAGCAGGAATTTGCATTCCTATCTCACGGGTTTCCTGCCTCCTGATAATAAATTTCTCTGCTGATGCAGATGAAGTCGAAATGAAAAATAGGACAATAGGTTTATTTGAGCAAAGTAACTCCCAGGCGAGTGTTCTCTGGTCCCAGAGATTGAGGCCTGAGAAGTTGCACCTCCGAGCTAAAGCAGGGAGACTTTATAGGTTGTAGGTGAGGGGCGATGATGTGTTCACCACAAGCTGGGTTTGTGCCCAAGTATGTTCAAAAGCTGACAGCTTAGGTGGGGATTTGGGCTGCTGGTGGCAACAGGCAAGGAAGCTGCATAGTTGCCAAGAATGTGGAAGTGGAAGGGAAAGAGACAAAGCCAGTAAGCAGCCTTCATCCATGGTCTCTGCTTCAGTTCCTGCCTCCAGGTTTGAACCTCGGCTTTGCTCATTGATGGATGGTGAAGTGTAGTAGAAAACAACCCCAGCCTCCACAAGTTAGTATCAGTCATGGCGTTTATCACAGCAGTGGAATCCAAACTAGGAAAGACCCCAAATGAGACGAGATCCCTCATCTCTTTCAGTCCCTTAAGGGAGCCTCCCATTGACCATCACAATAAAGACCAGTATTTCCTGAGGGTCTAATTCTCTACACTGCTGTAACCACACTAGAAGATTCCAGCCAGGGCTTGTTAAGATTAAACCCTTCTGGTCCTGACTGAAGGCAGGTTTTGCTGTGAGGCTACTCTACCTTGAGACCAAAGCAGGCTTGTTCCCAGCCATCCATCCCAAAAGGCAGTCCAAGTCACCCCTGACAGATAAGCTGGGTCAAAGCACTGACAAGAGTCAGAGGTCACCTTCAAGAGCAGATTTAGAGCTGCGGGTGGCTCTAACAGATGTGATAATTCAAATGGACTTGACAGACATCTATAGAACATTCCATCCAAACAGAAAAGAAAACACCTTCTCAGCACCTCATGGAATCTTCTCAAAAATTGAGCACATAGTAGGTAACAAAGCAAACCTCAACAGATACAAAAATTTTGACACACCCATGTATCTTATCGGATCTCCATGGCTTAAAATTAGAATTCAACAGCAATGCTGATTCCAGAAAGCCCACAAACACATGGAAATTAAACAATGCTCACCAGCCCCGGGTCTCCTTGCCTGCCAGTTTGCTGGATGAAAGCAGGCTATGTGGATTCCGGTAGGGGCTCAGGGAGGTGCGGTAATCCTTTGGGAGCTGCCCCAACAGTGACACCCCAGGGGTCGTTGGCAGGGGGCACACTGTCCTTCCTGAGGTCTCTAACTAAGACTAGAGCCTCAGAGCCTCACAGGGGATGCGGGTGGAATGAGCTGGGATGCTGGGGGATGCAGACTCATGGGCTCCTGGTCACCCCAGAAGGGCCCAGCAGTGGTAGTAGTAAGGGCTGGGGCTTCCCTCAGCGGGTGGCAGTTCTGGAGCCAGCCCCACCACCTGCAGACAGCTCCAGAAGGAGGGAATTGACAGGTTGGGCCCCAGCCTCAGGGTACCCAGAGGTGAGTCTCCCAGGATCCCAGGCTTCTTTTGGCTCTGGGTGTGCAGGGCTAACTGGAGCAGTGCAGTGGACAGGGCAGGTCTGCTGAGCCATGCCATGACAGGGGGCGCACCCAAAAGGCCCTGCTGGACACTGGCACCTCACACAGCAGAGGACTGAGCAGCAGCTGGAGGGAGGCAGATGGGTCCAGATTGTCCAACAGCTGCAGGATGTTTGGCTCAGGCAGGAGTCCCTCGCGTCGATTGAGAGCCGTGGCCTGGGCAGCAATGAGTGCTGCCATCGTGCTGTGGCCAGGAGGACCTGGAGCACAGAAGGACACATGAAGGTGACTGCCACCCAGGGCCAGGCCATCAGCCTGCTGTTGTGCAGCCTCTGCCATCTCTGCTGTCTCATACCCCAGTACTGCAAAGCCCTTCAGCTGCCCACCCTGGCCACATGGCAGCTGACAGAAGTTGGGGGTATAGACCGCTGACGGCCTGGCGAGGGCATCCACATCCAGGTGGCAAGTGGTCCACACAGAGGCACGGGAGTGCAACAAGGCTGGGGGCAGCTGCCCAGCATCTGATGCACATACAGTGTGAGGTGGCCCCAGTGGCTTGCCCAGCAAATTAGACTTGGCCCTGGCAGCCGAGTCTTTCTTCATGTACTCTGCAAAGCCATAGCCCTTAGAGTGGCCAGTGTGCTCGCTGTACCCTAGGAAGCAGCGCTCCAGGTTGCCAAAGGGCCGCACCAGCTCCTCACACTGTGCCTGGGTCAGGCTGGGTGGTAGCTTGGCCACACACAACAGAGCATCGGTAGGCTACAGCTGAACTGACAGCTCCCACTCTCGAAGGCGGCTCTGGTGGAAGGCCTTGATGACAGCTTCAGCCTGCTCCCCATTCAGCAGGGTCACAAAAGCTGTATTTGTATTTGTCCACCAACAGTACTTGAGTTTGCAGTCGCTCAGAAGTTCGTGTACCTCCTGGTTAGTCACATCTCCCAGGAGACCCAGATCAGTATCTTGGTGGCAGTTAGGGAACTGGCACTCAGTCTGTTCCAGGCGTTTCCGGATCTCTTCCGGATCCAAGGACAGCAGCTCTTGTTCAGGTGCTCATCCGTAGGCAGTCCACAAAGTTTCATCTTTTGCCACTGCCTCCGGGTTGAGCGGAGGCCAGTGAGTCAAGAACTTTAAATCTTTGAAGAAAGAAATTGAAGAAGACACTAGAAGGTGGAGAGATGTCCCATGCTCTTGGGTAGGCAGAATTAACATTGTTAAAAATGACAATCTTACCAATAACAATCTACAGATTCAAAGCAATGTCTATCAAAATCCCAGCAAACTTCTTCACAGATCTTGAAAGAACAATATTCAACCTCATATGGAAAAGCAAAAAATCCAGGATAACCAAAAGAATCCTGTTCAATAAAGGAACTCGTGAAGGCCTCACAATCCCTGACTTCAAACTCTCCTACAGAGCTACAATACTGCAAACAGCCTGGTATTGGCATGGGGACAGACAGGAGGACTAATGGAACTGAATCAAAGACCTGGATGTCAATCCACACATCTACAAACACCTGATTTTTGACAAAGAAGTAAAAATATAAAATGGATAAAAGAAAGCATATTCAACAAGTGGTGCTGGCATAACTGAATATCAATATGTTGAGGAATGAAAATAGATCCATATCTATCCCATGCACAAAGCTCAAATCCAGAAAGATCAAAGACCACAACATAAAATGAACCACACTGAATCTCATAGAAGACAAAGTGGGAAATACACTTGAACACATTGACACAGGAGACCACTTCCTAAATAGAACCCAAGTAGCACAAACACTGAGAGCAACACTTAATATATGGGACCTCCTGAAACTGAGAAGCTTCTGTAAAGCAGAGAACATGCATGGTCAACAAGACAAAATGGCAAGATACAGACTTGGAAGAGATCATCACCAACCCCCCTATCAGACAAAGGGCTGTTCTCCAAAGTATACAGAGAACTCAAGAAATTGGTCATCAAAAGAACAAATATTCCAGTAAACTCTCAACAGATGAATCTAAAATGGCTGAAAGACACTTAAGGAAATGCTCAACATCCTTAGCCTTCAGACAAATGCAAATGAAAATATCTCTGATCTCATATCTTACACCTTTCAGAATGGCCAAGATCAAAACACTCATGACAGTGTATTCTGGAGAGGATAAATGGTCGGGTAAATGGTACACTCCTGCATTGCTGGTGGGAGTGCAAGCTGGTACAGCCACTTTGGGCATCAGTATGGTGATTTCTCAGAAAATTAGGAAACAAACTACCTCAGCAATACCACTTTTGGATATATGTATATATCCAAAGGATGATTTATCATACCACAAGTGCATGTGCTCAACTATGTTCATAGCAATATTGTTCGTCATGGCCAGAACTTGGAAACAACCTAAATAACCCTCGAATAAAAAATGGAAGAGGAAAATACGGTACATTTACACAATGGAATACTACACAGCAGAAAAAAATAATGGCATCTTGAAATTTGCAGGCAAATGGATGAATGTAGAAAGCATCATATTGAATGAGGTAACCAAGACCCAGAAAGACAAATACCATATGCATTCCCTCATGAGTGGACATAAAGCAAAGAAAACCGAGCCAATCATTCACAACCAGAGAACTTAGACAACAAAGAGGACCCTAAGAGTGCCACACGTGGATCTAATGTACATGGCAAGTAGAAAAAGACAAATCTCCTGAGTACATTAGGAGCATGGGGGTCATGGGAGACTCTTCTCTCCCCCAAGGAGTGTATTCCTAGTCAGCCTGCCCTAAGCTGGCTTGCCAGGTTGAGAATATGTCCTGTAAGCAGCCCTGTAGGACCGACTCCTCTAGAGGCCAGGCTCCTGCAAGAACCTTTAGCAGGAATCCCCACAAGTCATCCCAGCAAGTTCCATTGCTTGAGTCCTCAGACCCAAAGCTTGGGAAAATCTGAGCTGGGGAGTGAATGACTCCAGGGCAGCAGAGTCCCCCCCTCCACCAATTCTGCCTTCCAGCTACTCACCTCCTATCTCAGTCTGCTTGCTCCTTCAAGGCCACCATTCCCATAATGACAACTGGCTCCTGCACTTACCACCATGTGCCACACCCTGAGGGACTGGTAGGTGTCAGATTAGAGTGAAACCCAAAAACTTAATGAGGGGTCAGCAACCTGCTGTGCCTCCTGCCTCCAGCCTGCCTGAGTCTGCCTGAGTCTGCACTGGGCAGTGACATTCTTTTTTCTTTTTCTTTTTTTCTTTTTCTTTCTTTTTTTTTGGCTTTTCGAGACAGGGTTTCCCTGTAGTTTCTAGAGCCTGTCCTGGAACTAGCTCTTGTAGACCAGGCTGGCCTCGAACTCAGAGATCCTCCTACCTCTGCCTCCCGAGTGCTCAGATTAAAGGCGTGTGCCACCACCGCTGGGCTTGGGCAGTGAAATTCTTTAAGAAGGCTTCTGTTTTTCTCGTCCAAGCCACAGTCGCATTGATAAAATCTCATCTCGTGTTCTTTCTGCCTAGACCGTGTCAACCTGTAGACAGCATGAGATCCAGAGAAGACTGTGGGACTGGTGTGGTGGTCCATCTCTCCAGCTGTCTTCCTAATTAGAACGATCCTGGGTATCTTCTATATTGAAGAATGTGTCCTGAGCATTCAGCGCAGGTCATTGGGATGGCGGGTACCCCGGACTCCAGTGCCACTCGGTTCTCCTGCCCCCCCACCAATTTTATGGCGATGTCTCCAGACTCAGATCCCCCTCATTTCTCCTTGCAGGTGCTGATTTTTCCAGATACAGAAGTGTGGCTTATCTGAGCTCCTGCAGACTTTGCCCCACAGTGGTGAGTGGTCACTCCCACTCCAACCGCTGGGAGTATCCCCCCACACACACCCTAGAAACTGAACCCACCTCACACTGTGAACCTAGAACTGTAGGCAGCCTTTCTGACAATCCGGAGAATCAGGCTCATTCTGTCTACCCCAGGCTGGTTTCTTAAGTCCCAGCATCCTCTAGCCTCAGTTTCTTGAGTTCTGGAACTACAAGTGGTGTCACATATTCTTTTGTTTTGGAGAATCTTTGTTTCTTTGTTTCTTTTCTTTTTCAAGACAGGGTTTCTCTGCAGCTTTGTTGTCTGTCCTGATGTCCTGGAACTAGCTCTTTTACACCAGGCTGCCCCTCAAATCACATGCCTCCCGAGTGCTAGGATTAAAGGAAAATTAAAGGAAAAAAAAAAGGCAAGCGCAGCCACAGCCGCCTGGCTTTGCTTTGGAGAATCTTAACATCCTATGCAATATTTAAACTCGGATCTTTCTGATTCTACCTCCCAAATGCAGCTACTGAGCCCAATTTCATGCAATGCTGGTGATCAAATACAGGGCTTATTCATACTGGGCACAAACTCCATGTCTGAGCCTCATCCCTCACCTGCCTGCCTTTAACATTACTTAGCCGTTAATGATGGGGATGAGGTTTAATCTCAGCACTCAGGAGACTGAGGCAGGAAAATGGTAGGCTTTGTGGCTAGCATGAGATAGGAAGTACAAGCTAGCCTCACACACAGAGGATCTCTCTCAAGACACAGCCAGGAGCTGGACGAAGACAAAGAGGAGAAAGAGGAGGAGGAAGAGGAGGAGGAGGAGGAAGGAGGAGGAGGAGGATGATAAAGAAGAGGAGGAGAAAGAAGAGGAGGAGGAGGAATCAGGAAAGTGGGGTGTAAGACACTGTTCCCCACTGAGAGATGTCTCCCACAGGACAGGAGTAAAAGCAGAGGAGGCCTACTCACATTCTGGGGAAAGTGAGGAACGATCAGAGCTGAGGTGGCCCAGGAATGCTGTCAGAAACCAGCTGCTGGTAGTCCCCTCAGGCAAACATGTCAGCACATCCAGCAGGAGCCTGGGCCTGGAAAAGGCTGTATTACAACACTGGAGCCTCAGTGGCAGCGGGTCACCAGGGCATTTTGAGGAAGGGTTCATGTAGGACGTCAAAGAGTCTGCGAGACTAAAAACAGGGGAGAAGATCTTCTCATTAAAGGCTGTCTGTTAAAAAAAAAAAAAAAAAAAAACGGGTCCCTAAGTGTTCCCCCACTGGGAGAACACATTCCTGGTTCTTAATCTGCTCTCTCTCTCTGAGCAACCCATTCTGAGAATAAAGGAGTATCTTAATCCAATCTGGGGTGGGAAGAGCACCTCAGAACCCCATGCTTCCCAGCCCATCGTCACGGGATCCTTTCCTGGCTTCAGCCACTGTACCAGGCTGAATGACTAAAAGTGAGGAGAACTTCTCAGGAGACTCTGGCCAGCCTGGGAGGCTGATCCGGCCTGACACTGTGATCCCCTCTGACTGATGTGATGTTCCCCTGCCCTCTACCCACTCGAACACGCAACCACTGGTGAGTCTCTCTCTTTTCTGTGTCTCTCTCTGTCTCTGTCTCTGTCTCTGTCTCTGTGTTTGTGTGTTTTTCTTGAACATGAACAACTCTCAGGCAGGCCAGCTGCTCTGTCATATGTTAACCCCCAGGGAATCACCAAGCGCTGAGGATGGCCATAAGCAGCCACAATAATGCAAATATACTATAAAAATTCCAATTGATTGTAATAGACATGGCAAATTCAAACAAACATACAAACAAACAAGCAGACATAACACCTTGAGTGACCTACCCTAAAAATTACAGACCCACAGAGGTATGCTAAGGGAACACATTCTAGCTGCAACCATAGATGAGAATTGGCTCTCATTCCCGGACAGGTGTATTAAGTGTTAGGTGCACACTTCCATCTTGTTTTCTGACATTTGGTTGTGTCTACTTTGGTTTGTGGGAACAGTATGCTATGAACTGTTTGTCTTGAGAATTCACACAGAGTCTTGCCCTGTATCTCGGGCTGGACTGAAATGTAGTGTGTAGTCCAGGCTGGCTTTATAGGCCTGAAGATGCTGCTGCCTCAGCTCCTCCTTAGCTGCACTGAAGCACTGTCAGCATGGTGGTTTAGTCAAGGGCTCATAGAGCCCAGGCAGGACCCTCTGTAGCCAAAGATGACCTTGAGCAGGATCCTCATCTTCTCGTCTCTAACTGCCCACTGTAGGAATTCCTTCCTGCTTTGAGCCACTCTGCCCTGTCAAGTAGGAAAACCTCCAGACCAGGGTAGGCATGACTGAATTCCAGGCTGAGTGGAACCTGTCTCCAAAAGAATATGGAGATTCTAAATATTCTAACTATCAGATCTGGAGAGCAGGGCTGGCGAGATGAGTGGACAGGACTGTGTGACAACAGCACGTGCCAGCATCCTTGTGTCATCTTCACCTGGTGGGGAAGGGAGCAGGTGTGGGAGCTTGCTGGCCTGACATCAGCAAGACACCCTGTCTCAAAAATTAAGGTGTAAGTCCGGTGGTGGTGGAGCACCCCCTTTGCCTCGGGATGGGGAGATAGACGCAGGCAGATCTCAGAGCCAGTTCCATGACAGCCAGATAAACACAGAGAAACCCTGTCTCAGACACCAAGCAAAAAGATTTAAGGAATAAAAGCATTTGATGAATATTCCTGGTCTACATGTGTGCTCAGAGGGTGAGGACACACAGATAGACAGTCACACACACACACACACACACACACACACACATACACACACAAACTTATGGTCATGCATATATCATACACAAACACATACCTGCCTTTTGTAGAGTTCTTCAACCCTGTCCTTGTCTGTTCCTCTTCACTCTCTGTACCTTGTACTCACGGTCTTGTTTTTTCTTTGCGAAAGCATATGACTCTCAAACCCCACAGGGGCATATCTACTGGTTCCTTCTAATGAAGAATCCTATCTTTTTCTCTCCTCTTGTTTTGACTCCGGTTTACTGTATGTAGTCCCGGCTGCCAAGGACTGTCGATCTTCCTGCCCCCAGCCAACTGAGTGTAGGCGGTCTATACAAGGTATGTAACTTGTCTTAGCGGGTTTTGGAAGATTTACTTTTTAAATCATCTATGTAGGGGTGGACATCCTTGATCTCTTAATCCTTGTGCCTCTATGTACAAATGTAGGGATGACAGGAATTCCACGCCAAGCCTTGTTTGTTTGGTTGTAGAAACCAAACCCAGGTTTCTGCATGGTGGGCAAGAGCTACCGCAACTGAGTCACACCTGGAGCTCAGGCAGGCTAGCCTCAGACTCTCTGTAGCTGAGAAATACCTCCTGATGGAACTGCAGATCTTACCCATTGACCCTGATTTTTCTTTTGCTTTCTTTCTCTCTTTTTCTTTCTAGCCTTTCTAGATGACCCATTTTTCCGACTGAGAGTCTTTTGAAGTTGCACACACAAGGGGTGTAGCTGGACGCCACTCTTCTTCTGAAGCTAGTGAGCTGTGTTCCGGTTGGGAGGGAGGGACAGGAGGCTGTCCCAGTCCCATGTCATTTCAGAGTCCTCAGACTCTACGCTGTGTATCCAGGCAGCGTTGAAGGTGTGTTCTGACCAGAAGCCCTCACGTCGGCCACGTCTAACTCCCTATGCACCTCCGTGCGACCACATGGAAGTCACCAGCTCTAACCAGCCCATGTCCCGACCTCAGGCTGATGAAACTAGGAAGACGGAGCCCCACCCCCACTGCTTGAAGGTTTAGTCACCTCACCCCATGGGGCAATCTCCTATCCCTCGCATTTAGACAGTTCTAGGGGGGTTGTGGATTTGTCTTAAAACTAGATGCTAGAGCTAGGGTGAAGGTGTATGCCTATAATCCCAGGACTCTGAAGGCTTAGACTAGAGACTAGCCATGAGTTCAAGGCCAGCCTGGCCTCCATGAGGAACAGTAGTCTAGGCTTTGGTGGCTCTCTCTGTAAAACACAGAAAGTGAACAACAGGACTAATGCTCAGTGTGCCTAGCATACACACTGGCTCTGGCCCTGGCTCCTTTAGCATAGAATAAAACCAGGCAGAGTATGCCACAAATCCCAGCATTGGGGGGCAGACACAAGAGGATCAGGGAGTCAAGGCCATCTTCCAAAACAGAAAGTTGGAGGCCAGTCTAGAAGGAATGACACTCTATTTTAAAAACAAACAGCACCTACCCCCAAATCTTAATGCCCCAATCTGAGAAAAGAGTGACATAGCAGCCCTTTCTAACCACATATTCTTTGTGAATCAAAAGATCTTTCTGATAGAGAGAAGAAAATCAGGCATCCAGATATTCAGGGCTATTTCCTGTGACTCACATCTGGAACTGGCCTGAGCCAATTGAGTTCATCCTTGTGCACAGCACTGAAAAGCTCTTTGTTAAGTACTCCCTGCCTACCCTGTGGGAGGCTCTGATAAGAAGGTTTGGGGAGCATGGGGACCCCGACCTGTGCCAATAAGAAATATACAGAGAACTCAAGAAATTGGTCATCCAAAGAACAAATTTTCCAGTAAAAAATGAGGTACGGACCTAAACAGAGAACTCTCAACAGATGAATCTAAATGGCTGAAAGACACTTAAGGAAATGCTCAACATCCTTAGCCTTCAGACAAATGCAAATGAAAATATCTCTGATGTCATATCTTACACCTTTCAGAATGGCCAAGATCAAAACACTCATGACAGCGTATTCTGGAGAGGGTAAATGGTACACTCTGCATTGCTGGTGGGAGTGCAAGTTAATACAGCCACTTTGGGCATCAGTATGGTGATTTCTCTGAAAGTTAGGAAGCAACCTTCCTCAGCAATACCACTTTTGGAGATATATATATATATATATATATATATATATATATATATCCAAAGGATGATTAATCATACCACAGGCGCATGTGCTCAACTATGTTCATAGCAATATTGTTCATCATAGCCAGAACCTGGAAACAATCTAAATGAACCTCGACTGAAAAATGGATAAGGAAAATGTGAAAAATTTATACAATGGAATAGTACACAGCAGAAAAAAAAATGGCATCTTGAAATTTGCAGGCAAATGGATGAATGTAGAAAGCATCATATTGAATGAGGTAACCAAGACCCAGAAAGACAAATACCATATGCATTCCCTCATGAGTGGACATAAAGCAAAGAAAACCGAGCCAATCATTCACAACCAGAGAACTTAGACAACAAAGAGGACCCTAAGAATGCCACACGTGGATCTAATGTACATGGCAAGTAGAAAAAGACAAATCTCCTGAGTACATTGGGAGCATGGGGGTCATGGGAGAGGGTAGAGGGGAGGGGTGAGATGGGAACGGAGGGGAGAAGAATATACAGCTCACTAAAACGATAAATAATTGAAAAAAAGTAGAGCTGGCAGTGGACAGCTGATCTTGTGGCTTGGTCTTGGGTTCGACTGGCAGGACAAACAGGCAGTGGAGACATTTGCAGAAGGTGGGGTGTGGCTGTGAGGGACTGCAGGTCAGAGGGTGACAACAATGAGAGCCTTAGCAGTAGGAGATAGCTCAGTGCAGGTGGCAATGGCTGGTATTTCTGAGGCACAAGATCGTAAAGTCCTGGAACTAGGACAGCACCAACTGTACCAGGGTTTAGAATCCACATGGACAGAGACACAAAACAGAACTAAAATCGTCAAAGGGGCCATGAGAGCTAAAGGAGTGTAACCACACTCAGAAAAGCTACTTGGGAGTTGCCCTAGCTCTGACGTCTGCTCTGAATTTTCATTTGCATTCTCAACTATTTTGGTTGTTATTTAGTTTATTGTGATAGGATTTTCCCCTCTACTTTCTCTAAAATGTTGTCCCAGAACATCAGGTGGAAGAAACCACATGTGCCTCCTCCTTCAGGGGTGCGGATTCCAGGACCACTGATGGATTTTTTTCCTCTCATCACTTTGAACATATCAACCCACTGCCCGCTGGGGTCCTAGTTTTCTGTCTGGTGGGAAATTGGCTGAAGAGTTTATGGAGAAAATGTGACAAAGTCTATTCCTCTCAGCCCGGTGGAACTTAGTCACTTGCCCTGGAGTGTCCCTGGAAGCAGAGCATTGCCACCACATCCCAGAGTCAGTGAGAGGCTACCATGTTATTCTGATCAATCTGAGTCTACTAAAAAAGAACTGCTTTGAGGATGGATGTGATGGGCTCCATGAGCCAAAAGTCATGACAGCATGTTAGGGTCTGTGAGAAGTGGATCATGCTCCCATCCACTAATAGATGGTGTCAGTGTGTGCCACTTGGATTTTGTCAACTTGACACCAGCTGGAGTACTCTGAGGGAGAAGGAACTTAACTATCTAATAGGTAAGTCTATGGGGAATATCAATTAGTGATGGATGTCCCTGGGCTGGAGGTCAAGGCTGTATATCTAAAATAAGCTGGCTTAGAGAGTCAAGGAGAGCAAGTCAGTAAGTGGCTTTATTCCATGGTATCTGCTTTGGTTCCTGCCTCGAGGTTCTTGTCTTGACTTCCTGCCCTGACTTCCACTCATGGTAGCTTCTGATAGGAAAGGGAAAGGGAAGTAAACCTTCCTATCTCAAGTCGTTTTGGGTCATGATGTTCCTTCACAGTAAGAGAAAGCAAGTATACAGTGTCCCTACCCAGTGAAGGACAACATCCAGAGCCTGTTATAATTCAAATGATTCCACCTACTATGATTATTAAAGTGGAAAGGGTTTCTATTAGGGTTTGGATGTGTAATACCCAAGGAAGGATCCTGTGTTTGGACACTGATCCCTAGCAAGTGGCCATGTTTCAAAGTTGTGGAAAACCTGGTAAATAAACCCAGAAGGAAAAGGTAGGTCATGGGGTGTTGTAGAATATTATTTTAAGGTGTGTGACTACTGTTTAGGTTGCACTTGTTGAACTCTGTGAAGCTGGGATGCTTTGCCTGTCTAAAACACCTGGTGGGCTAATGAAGATTTTAATGGCCAAATGTAAGGCAGGAGAAAGGATAGGTTGGTCAGTCACACAGAGAGTATAAATGGAAGGAGAAATCCTAGAGGAAGGAACAGAGAAAGAGCAAGAAAACAAATAGAGGAGGATGCTAGGGGAAGCTATCCAGTTACCCAGCCACTGAGTAATAATCAAAGTTAGATACACAGAGTTTAAAAAAAGGAAAAAGCCCAGAGCCAGAGGCAAAGGAGGAAAGGATAATTCAAAGATAAGAAAAGATGGCAAGGGCCGGGCGGTGGTGGCGCACGCCTTTAATCCCAGCACTCGGTAGGCAGAGGCAGGCGGATCTCTGAGTTCGAGGCCAGAGTGGTCTACAAGAGCTAGTTCCAGGACAGGCTCTAGAAAATACAGGGAAACCCTGTCTCAAAAAACCAAAAAAAAAAAAGCTGGCAAGGAACAAGCACAGCTAAGGTTAGGCATTGTAAGGAAGAAGAAGCTACTGTGTGTAATTTAACTGGGAGCTGGTTGTCAGGACAAAAAGAAAGAAAGAATGAAAATAACAGACACGATGAACAAAAAAGGGGGACACAGTGAATACTACTTTGGTGTAACCATCAGTTCCCTATATCCCAACTGACCAGGGCAGCCTTTCTGTACTTAGGGACAGAATGTGAAAAAAACCAGTATCTGAGCCAAGCCATGATTGGTCCATTTCTTGCTCTGACCTCACAATGACAGAACCCTGTTGCCTAACAACTCTGGCTGAGGCTGCCTCCTCTCCTTCCAGTACAGAGGCTGATCGTCAGTTGAAACTTGGTGATTTAGACAGAAGTGAGCTGGTTCCACTTGGTGGATATTCATGAACTGTTGAATCTGAACACTGTGAGTTTCCTTCTGAGGTCACAGATTTGGGGTTCAGAGGTTTGGGTTTCCAGGATTTAAAATAATCCTCTCTTCCTTTCTTTCTTCCTCGGTCTGGGGTATAATTTGGGGCAATTTTTATTATCTGCATTAATTAGGTGTTTACTCTGTTTTAATCTTTAGTTTTAATATTTTCTCTGGGTTCATTCCTTCGTTCACCATTTAAAAACGTTTCCATTGACTCTACAACATGAGTATTCTCACAGTGACATTTACCTACACGCACATGGAAAGCTTGGACCACATTCCCCTGATCTCACTGCCTCCTGCCCACCCCTTCCAAGTCCCTTGGTGTTCTTGCTTTTTCACTCAGCCAGTTACTGTCCGAGTCCAGACCAAGTCATGTGGACTCCCGTCCAGAGGACTGACAGGCACATTGGATGGTGTCCAAAGGAAGGGCACCGATGTATGTCTGTCTGCCTGTGCTCTAGCAGAAAGCCTCCTCCAAAGTGGTTATCTTAGGATCTTCCTGGCAGTTCAAAGTCAGGCCTGCAGAGGGCCAGAGGAAAGAGTTAGAGGCCATTTTGTGATGCTAATTATGGAACAGGGCAGCTGAAAAGGATTCAAGAACAGAAAATGTGAAAGTCTAAAAAGAACCTGTTCTTGGAGGAAGAGAGGAACTTTCCTTGGTGGGACATAGCACACCAGGTCCCTCCACTATCTTCTGTCCTTCTGTGTGCCTGAAACTGGCCTTCCGTGGGACTTTTTTATTTGCTAGCAGGGGGCAGGGCGATTGCAGTACTAAAGCTGGGGTGTTATCAGGCACAGCAGAGGTGGGGGCAATAATCATTTGGAAGCAAAGGATCAGTTCTGCTGGCCAAAGACTTCAAGGAACATGTTCTGGAACAAAACTACCTAGTGCTGGGATATTCTGCCCAGCACTCCAGAGACCCACCCCAAATACCTGTCCTTTTGGAAAAACAGGGGGACATTTTGTTGACAAGGACCGTCTTTATCTGATTATCAGTCACAAGCCTGGGCTAGAGGAAAACTCTTTCGTCTCATCTTTTCTTTCTTTTTCCAGACAGGGATCCTCTCAGTGTGGCTCTGGCTGTTATGGAACTTGGTTTGTAGACCAGGCTGGCCTCGACCTCCCAGAGAGCTGCTAGCCAGTAACTAAGTGTGTAATGTGTGCACATGTGATGCCTTAGGGGTGCGAACGTTCTATTGACAGAGAACGTCCTGCTTGAGCACTCGTAAACTTCCATCCATTTTCTTTGGCTTATGCCCCCTAGCTGGTTCTGGGCGGGTCCTGTGAGGTCCATTTAAAGTGTAAATCTATTGACTACATACTTAAGCGGGGTGATGGCAGCATAGCTTCAAGAACACAAAAAGGCTGATCGCAGCCCTCAAGCCTCAGCCTCAGGTGTTGATGTCACGCTCATGGACACACTTGTGTCCATGCCCCGTGTCTCACAGCAAAGGTTACTTTTGAAGCACTGGGACCCTCAATCATGTACAAGACAAAAGCAGTCCTTGCTCTTCTGTTTGCGTTTGCTTTTGGGTTTGGTGAGAGAGGGTCTCTTGTAGCACAGGCTGGCCTCAAGACCACTGTGTAGCCAAAGATGACCTGAACTGCTGGTCCTCCTGCCTCAACTTTCCTAGCTTTAATAACTGCCATGTGCCGGGCCACAGTGACGCATGCCCTTAATCCCAGCAATCGGGAGGCAGAGGCAGCTGAAGCTCTGTGACTTTGAGGCCAGCCTGGTCTACAGAGCGAGTTCCAGGACAGCCATGATTGTGAAACAGAGAAACCCGTCCTGACAAACCAATCAAAAAAGCCAAGTGCTCACCTTTATGAGACTTTTCCTGTTTTCTGTCAGTTTAATGGCCTAACCTATATCTACCTGTATTTTAATTCCTATCTATCTTCTCCCCAGAGCCCGACGGTCAACACCTCACTGCATAGGCTGAGGCCTAGCGGGATTTCTGGTCGCGCCGGGATCAGCTTGGCCACAGCCACCAAATGTAAGTTTTAACTAAGCCTCCTTTGTTCTATTTACCAATAAAGACTTGGGAGTCAGATGTTGGGGTGATAACCTGCTAGCTCAGAGAGGCCAAGAAGCAACCAATCTACTTTCCTATTTGGACAGAGACGCAGCAAGAAAAGCATCTCTTCACTCACCCCAAACCAAAAAGGCCACAAATCGCTAAGTGCCCCCCTACACCTTCCTGTGCATCCCTCTCTTCCTACTGCCGGCTACTTTGTTCTTCCTTGGCTAATTCTTGTCAACTAGTTGCTCATTCCATCCCCTGAGTTTTTTTCTTTTCTTCTTTTAATTCAATTTGTTGAGACACATGGATAGGCACGCCTTGCAGAGTGGGGTTGGATATTTAGTTATTGGGTATGGAAGGGAAGGGGAAAGAGGAGAAGAACAGAGAGGCAGGGAGAGACAGAAGCAGAAGTGGGGAAAGGAATAGTGGGGAGAATGGAGCAAGGCAGAAGCTGCCTCTTTGGGAGCAGAGACAGAAAAGACCACGTTCCCTGAGTTTTTAACCGATTTTATTAACACACTCTCAAGATTTTCAGAGCATGATCAAATATCCCACTCCTGACTTTCCCATTGACCTCCTATATAATGTGTATCAGCTGACCCTGAAGGACTCTCTTTGTTGTTTTTTTTCTCTGTGTACTTATGCATTTTCTGGCTTGATTTATGAGCTTACTTATTCATAATTTTTAAACTGTCTGTTTATTTTGTGGGTGTAATGGAAGGAATTCAATAAATTCTCTGTGTAGCTCTTGCCTTCCTGGAACTCACTCTGTAGATATGGCTGGCCTCAAACTCAAAGATCATCTGCTTTGCCTTCTGAGTGCTGGGATTAAGCACATGTAGACTGGTAGTTTTTATTTTTTAAGTGGTGCTTCTTGGGGAGATAATTTTTAATATTATTATTTTATGTGTATGAGTCTTTTGTTTTCATGTCTGTGTGTGCACCATGAGCCTCGCACCTGTGGAGGTCACAAGTGGGAGACAGATTAGCTAGAACTAGAGTAACAACAGATTGTGAGAACCATGTGTGTTGGGCATTGAACCAGGTTTCTCTGAAAGAGCAGGTGGTGCTGTTAAAGACTAACTCATCTCTCCAGAACCTCTGTCTTGAGTTTCACTTTTTCATTTACTTTTGTTATGTGTTCCTTGTTCCATTTCTCTTTTCTCATTTCAAGCTTTCCTTGTTATGGTGTACCTTATTGTAGGAACAATTGAGTCCTGGCAAGAGCAGGAACATCTCTAATGCATTCTGACCACTTGATCATGTGATTTCCCCACGCTGCTATGCTTTCTTCTCACACTACCTCCTCCACATTCCTAGGAGTCCCCTCTTATGTTGAGGACCTCCTCCTGCTCCCAAGTGCCACATATGAGAGAAGAAAAGTGACACATTAGAAGGACTGGCTTTCCCGTGTAGAGAGATCTTCTCCATGGACAACCATGTTCTCGAGAGCCCCACTGTTTCATCCTTCTCTATGGCCGTCCTTCTGTATGACTGTGGCACTCTTGCCTTTAATTCTGTTTCAATGTTGTGTTGTCAGGCTAAATATGTAGAGCTCTCCCTGCAAGGATCCTTGTGAGCATATTTTAACCATGAAGTATGGCCTGGCTTATGTGAGTTTGGTGAAAAGATTCAAGTAGTATTTTTAAGGACGTTTACATCTGTGTTCATCATGGAAATAGCCTCTATTTTTCTTCATTGTGTTGTCCTGGTTTTGGCATGAATGTGTTTGGAACTGCTAAGTTCCTTTCTATTTGGTGGAGTATTGAGGAGCACTGACATTTGTTTTCAAGAGATTGGAAGGATTCATCAGTAGGTTTGCCTGGTCATGGGCTTTCCTATTCAGATTCTTTCCTCATAAATATTTCAATCTTGTTCTTTATCATATCTTCTTAGTTGAATTTATATCAAGAAGTTTCCCAATTCCATCCACATTTTCCAGTCCATGAGAAGGACTCTCAGGGTTTTTAAAAACAGATTTCTTTGGGGATGGGTGGATTAGCCTGGAGAGACGGCCCAACAGTTAGGAGCATGTAGTCTTCTCACAGAAGACCTAGGTCTGCCTCACAGCAATCCCATGACATCATAACTTCTTGAAGTGCCCCACCTAGGGGATCTGTTACCCTCTTATGTCCTTCCAGGTCATAGAAATGAAATTATACAAAAGACTTATATCATTATTTAAAACTCTATGTAGTACATGACAGTGTACATGTAAGTGACCTCAATTGTGTGTGTGTGTGTGCATGTATGTGTGTGTGTGTGTGTGAGTAAGTGTGTGTGTGTGCCCTTGCCATCATCCACGCATGTGTTTGGATGCCCTCAGAAGTCAGAGGTGTAGGATCTCCTAGAACTGGAGTCAGTGATCCACCTGACCTGGGTCCTGAGAACCAAACACAGGTCCTCTGCCAGAATAGTAAACCTTCTGACCTCCTGAGCCATCTCCCCACCAAGAAACTCTGGGTTTGGGGATTTTCTGTTGTCTCATCAGCTTCTCGTGCATATGATTTTATTAGTATCTTCTCTCTCAAAGAGTGTTCAGCTCAAGTGAGAGGATGATTCTCCTTCCCAATAAGTGGCTCAAAGCTTCTGCGACCCTTGGTTTCATTCTCTCAGTTTCTGGGTGAATCCGGCCAACCTGATCTGTGGTATGTTCTGCTGTCCACTGCTTTGGAGGGTACTTCCTTCCATTCCTGAGCACTACGTACCTGGTTAGGTTTCCTGAAATATCTGTGACTCTTTTTCTCTTTGGAATGTAGGAATTCATAGTGATAAACATTCTCATTGGTGTGATTTTAACTGTTAGTTTAAAGTTC
Source organism: Arvicola amphibius (assembly GCF_903992535.2). NCBI lineage: Eukaryota > Metazoa > Chordata > Mammalia > Rodentia > Cricetidae > Arvicola > Arvicola amphibius. The sequence goes on along the minus strand of NC_052055.2, from coordinate 59,051,337 downwards.
CCGTTGTATTTCAGCGAGAACCTGGCCATGGAGCAGGGAAGAGAGACCCTCTACTGTGACGAGAAGACATTTACCAGTGTATATCAAATGATGACCACACTGGGACGAGGAACCTTTGCCACAGTCAAACTGGCCTTCCATATGCCCACTGTCAGCTACGTGGCTGTGAAGATTCTTGCAAACGTGAAGGGGTACTCCACCCAGAACAACAACGAGGTTGATATAATGAGATCCCTCGTTCATCCGCATATAATCAAGTTCATTCAGGAGGTCCAGACAGAGGATATGACATATCTCATAATGGATTACGCCTCTAAGGGGGACCTGTTGCATCAGATTCGCAAACCGGGAGGCTTACGGGAGTGCGAGGCTCGAAAACTCTTTACTCAGGTACTGCAGGCAGTGAAGTACTGCCACGACAACTGGATCGTCCACAGGGACATTAAGGCAAATAACATCTTGATCGACGCCTCTGGGAATGCCAAGCTCTGTGATTTTGGCCTTGCGGTGAAAGTCGTCCCTGGCACAAAACTAAAGAATCCCTGCGGAACTCTGGCCTACTGTGCCCCGGAACTCTTCGGAGGGGAGCCCTATGATGGCTATGCCAGCGATGTTTGGAACTTAGGCGTACTCCTCTACTATATGGTGGCCAGGCACGTGCCGTTCCAAGCGAGCTCTTCTGCGGGATTGAGGCGCCAAATTTTGGCAGCAAACTTCAGCGTTCCTCCTCATGTCCCACTTGATATTTTCAACGTAATTGTGGAAATCCTCATGATCAACCCCGACAGGAGGCCCACCATCAGCCAAATCCTGACGCGCCCCATGATCATGGACAGCCAGGCACGGGCATCCATCCAGAGTCTCCCAGACACCCCGAGCCCTAGCATTGTCAGCACCATGGCAGGCGTGGGGTACCAACCTGAAGGAGTGATTGAGTGTCTAGAAGCCCAAAAATTTAATCAGGCGATGGCCAGATACCTGAGTCTGCAACACCAGGCACCCGCGGGAGACTGCTGCCATCACCGGGTGAAAACCACAAAACCCATGGAGCCGGGCCTTGTCCTCAACCTGGCCAATCTTCACACCTTTTCTGGGACTCTCGGGAGAGCTGCTGAGCCTACTCTGCCAACCGTCATCGTGCCATCTGAGCCCCAGAAGAAAGAAGATAAGAATTCCAGGCAGGGTGGCAGAAGGCATAGCGTGCCTGCCACCCTGTGCTGCACGCCTAGGAGGATCCACCTTGCCCACCTATCCCACCTGCGCTGTCCTGTGGCTGATTCCATCATGAACAGCAGCCTGGAGACCAGCAAGAGTTTTTCGCAGTCAAACATCGGGTTGTGTGGCAGCCTGACGGCAAGTGCCCAGCCATCCTGCTCTCTGTACCACCCTCTTGGGGCAGACCACAATGAGGCTGCAAATGATGCAGAGAAACTCTGGAGCTCGCTGGGGATGGCTCTGCCTGTAACCCCCAAAGGCCCCTCCCTTGGGGACACACTACAGGAAGAGACCATCACAGAACTGACCACCAGACAGGAAGGGTCCATCACACATGGTCAGCCCCAGGATGCCGGGCCAGCTTCCTCCCCAAACCAGAGGCATCACCGCTGGAAGGGGGTGAAAAAAAACATTGTAAATTGTCTCAGACACCTATGTTGCTGCCTGCCTCCTGCAGAGAGGAACCATGCCTCCCATGAGAACCAGGCTCCACAGTCAGGGGATCCTAGAGGCACCCACAGAACGAGGTGAGCGCCTTTCTCACTTCATCTGATTTGTCCTTTTCCTCCTGTCCTTTGTGTTACATGATGCCTGTGTCCACTCGTAGCACACCGTGAGGGTAACAACCTGTCACTTCGGAAAGACCAGGTGTCCCCTGAAGTGTGACCTCAGGCTTGTTGAGCAACAGGGGGACAGCAGAGATGCTGTGCCAGGCAGGGAGAGGTTGGGGAAGGTGTAAGGAGGCAAAGATTCCTTGGAGCACCAGTCATGTACTTGGGCACTGCAGGGCAGTGCGCTGAGTCTTGTGTGTTTTGAAGGCACTAAGAGTCTCCTTCCTGTGCTTTTCTCTTTGAAGCCCTGAAGAGGTCAAGCCCCAGCCCCGTGGCTTCTGAGCCACGGGTTGGGGATCGGTCTGGATGAGATTCTGACAGCCCCTCTGGGGACCCAGGCCAGATGCCCAGGACACCGGCTGGCCACAGGCCCCTCCTGCAGAGGAAGAGCTGTCCACCCCAGAGAACATCTATCTCTCCAGGTAAAATCCCAGGCAGGAAGGGTAGGCTTCCCACAGGGTCTAGCTCAGTGTGGAGGGCTGAGGTGCAAAGGTGCCCTAGGCTGTCTCGTGGAACAATAGCGCCTTGCCCTCTCCCCCTGCCTGTGGAAACATCAGAAGTGGTGCTCTGGGTAGTGACTGTCCTTTGCCCCATGTTTCTTGGCAGAGAACACAGTCTTCTCCATGGGGTGACTCTTCTCTCCCCCAAGGAGTGTATTCCTAGTCAGCCTGCCCTAAGCTGGGTTGCCAGGTTGAGAATATGTCCTGTAAGCAGCCCTGTAGGACCGACTCCTCTAGAGGCCAGGTTCTTGCAAGAACCTTTAGCAGGAATCCCCACAAGTCATCCCAGCAAGTTCCATTGCTTGAGTCCTCAGACCCAAAGCTTGGGAAAATCTGAGCTGGGGAGTGAATGACTCCAGGGCAGCAGAGTCACCCCCCTCCACCAATTCTGCCTTCCAGCTACTCACCTCCTATCTCCGTCTGCTTGCTCCTTCAAGGCCACCATTCCCATAACGACAACTGTCTCCTGCACTTACCACCATGTGCCACACCCTGAGGGACTGGTAGGTGTCAGATTAGAGTGAAACCCAAAAACTTAATGAGGGGTCAGCAACCTGCTGTGCCTCCTGCCTCCAGCCTGCCTGAGTCTGCCTGAGTCTGCACTGGGCAGTGACATTCTTTTTTCTTTTTCTTTTTTCTTTTTTTTTTTTTTTTGGTTTTTTGAGACAGGGTTTCCCTGTAGTTTCTAGAGCCTGTCCTGGAACTAGCTCTTGTAGACCAGGCTGGCCTCGAACTCAGAGATCCGCCTACCTCTGGCTCCCGAGTGCTCAGATTAAAGGCGTGCGCCACCACCGCCGGGCTTGGGCAGTGAAATTCTTTAAGAAGGCTTCTGTTTTTCTCGTCCAAGCCACAGTCGCATTGGTAAAATCTCATCTTGTGTTCTTTCTGCCTAGACCGTGTCAACCTGTAGACAGCATGAGATCCAGAGAAGACTGTGGGACTGGTGTGGTGGTCCATCTCTCCAGCTGTCTTCCTAATTAGAACCATCCTGGGTATCTTCTATATTCAAGAATGTGTCCCGAGCATTCAGCGCAGGTCATTGGGATGGCAGGTACCCCGGACTCCAGTGCCACTCGGTTCTCCTGCCCCCCCACCAGTTTTATGGCGATGTCTCCAGACTCAGATCCCCCTCATTTCTCCTTGCAGGTGCTGATTTTTCCAGATACAGAAGTGTGGCTTATCTGAGCTCCTGCAGACTTTGCCCCACAGTGGTGAGTGGTCACTCCCACTCCAACCGCTGGGACTAACCCCCACACACACCCTAGAAACTGAACCCACCTCACACTGTGAACCTAGAACTGTAGACAGCCTTTCTGACAATGGAGAATCAGCCTCATTCTGTCTAGCCCAGGCTGGTTTCTTAAGTCCCAGCATCCTCTAGCCTCAGTTTCTTGAGTTCTGGAACTACAAGTGGTGTCACATATTCTTCTGTTTTGGAGAATCTTTGTTTCTTTGTTTCTTTTCTTTTTCAAGACAGGGTTTCTCTGCAGCTTTGTTGTCTGTCCTGATGTCCTGGAACTAGCTCTTTTACACCAGGCTGCCCCTCAAATCACATGCCTCCCGAGTGCTAGGATTAAAGGAAAATTAAAGGAAAAAAAAAGGCAAGCGCAGCCACAGCCGCCTGGCTTTGCTTTGGAGAATCTTAACATCCTATGCAATATTTAAACTCGGATCTTTCTGATTCTACCTCCCAAATGCAGCTACTGAGCCCAATTTCATGCAATGCTGGTGATCAAATGCAGGGCTCATTCATACTGGGCACAAACTCCATGTCTGAGCCTCATCCCTCACCTGCCTGCCTTTAACATTACTTAGCCGTTAATGATGGGTATGAGGTTTAATCTCAGCACTCAGGAGACTGAGGCAGGAAAATGGTAGGCTTTGTGGCTAGCATGAGATAGGAAGTACAAGCTAGCCTCACACACAGAGGGTCTCTCTCAAGAAACAGCCAGGAGCTGGAGGAAGACGAAGAGGAGAAAGAGGAGGAGGAAGAGGAGGAGGAGGTGGAGGAGGAGGAGGAGGATAAAGAAGAGGAGGAGAAAGAGGAGGAGGAAGAGGAGGAGGAAGAGGAGGAGGAGGAGGAATCAGGAAAGTGGGGTGTAAGACACTGTTCCCCACTGAGAGATGTCTCCCACAGGACAGGAGTAAAAGCAGAGGAGGCCTGCTAACATTCTGGGTAAAGTGAGGAAAGAATAGAGCTGAGGTGGCCCAGGAATGCTGTCAGAAACCAGCTGCTGGTAGTCCCCTCAGGCAAACATGTCAGCACATCCAGCAGGAGCCTGGGCCTGGAAAAGGCTGTATTACAACACTGGAGCCTCAGTGGCAACGGGTCACCAGGGCATTTTGAGGAAGGGTTCATGTAGGACGTCAAAGAGTCTGCGAGACTAAAAACAGGGGAGAAGAGCTTCTCATTAAAGGCTGTCTGAAAAAAAAAAAAAAAAAAAAAAAAAAAAACGGGTCCCTAAGTGTTCCCCCACTGGGAGAACACATTCCTAGTTCTTAATCTGCTCTCTCTCTCTGAGCAACCCATTCTGAGAATAAAGGAGTATCTTAATCCAATCTGGGGTGGGAAGAGCACCTCAGAACCCCATGCTTCCCAGCCCATCGTCACGGGATCCTTTCCTGGCTTCAGCCACTGTACCAGGCTGAATGACTAAAAGTGAGGAGAACTTCTCAGGAGACTCTGGCCAGCCTGGGAGGCTGATCTGGCCTGACACTGTGATCCCCTCTGACTGATGTGATGTTCCCCTGCCCTCTACCCACTCAAACACGCAACCACTGGTGAGTCTCTCTCTTTTCTGTGTCTCTCTCTGTCTCTGTCTCTGTCTCTGTGTTTGTGTGTTTTTCTTGAACATGAACAACTCTCAGGCAGGCCAGCTGCTCTGTCATATGTTAACCCCCAGGGAATCACCAAGCGCTGAGGATGGCCATAAGCAGCCACAATAATGCAAATATACTATAAAAATTCCAATTGATTGTAATAGACATGGCAAATTCAAACAAACATACAAACAAACAAGCAGACATAACACCTTGAGTGACCCACCCTAAAAATTACAGACCCACAGAGGTATGCTAAGGGAACACATTCTAGCTGCAACCATAGATGAGAATTGGCTCTCATTCCCGGACAGGTGTATTAAGTGTTAGGTGCACACTTCCATCTTGTTTTCTGACATGTGGTTGTGTCTACTTTGGTTTGTGGGAACAGTATGCTATGAACTGTTTGTCTTGAGAATTCACACAGAGTCTTGCCCTGTATCTCGGGCTGGACTGAAATGTAGTGTGTAGTCCAGGCTGGCTTTATAGGCCTGAAGATGCTGCTGCCTCAGCTCCTCCTTAGCTGCACTGAAGCACTGTCAGCATGGTCGTTTAGTCAAGGGCTCATAGAGCCCAGGCAGGACCCTCTGTAGCCAAAGATGACCTTGAGCAGGATCCTCATCTTCTCGTCTCTAACTGCCCACTGTAGGAATTCCTTCCTGCTTTGAGCCACTCTGCCCTGTCAAGTAGGAAAACCTCCAGACCAGAGTAGGCATGACTGAATTCCAGGCTGAGTGGAACCTGTCTCCAAAAGAATATGGAGATTCTAAATATTCTAACTATCAGATCTGAAGAGCAGGGCTGGCGAGATGAGTGGACAGGACTGTGTGACAACAGCACGTGCCAGCATCCTTGTGTCATCTTCACCTGGTGGTGAAAGGAGCAGGTGTGGGAGCTTGCTGGCCTGACATCAGCAAGACACCCTGTCTCAAAAATTAAGGTGTAAGTCCGGTGGTGGTGGAGCACCCCCTTTGCCTCGGGATGGGGAGATAGACGCAGGCAGATCTCAGAGCCCGTTCCATGACAGCCAGATAAACACAGAGAAACCCTGTCTCAGACACCAAGCAAAAAGATTTAAGGAATAAAAGCATTTGATGAATATTCCTGGTCTACATGTGTGCTCAGAGGGTGAGGACACACAGATAGACAGTCACACACACACACACACACACACACACATACACACACAAACTTATGGTCATGCATATATCATACACAAACACATACCTGCCTTTTGTAGAGTTCTTCAACCCTGTCCTTGTCTGTTCCTCTTCACTCTCTGTACCTTGTACTCACGGTCTTGTTTTTTCTTTGCGAAAGCATATGACTCTCAAACCCCACAGGGGCATATCTACTGGTTGCTTCTAATGAAGAATCCTATCTTTTTCTCTCCTCTTGTTTTGACTCCGGTTTACTGTATGTAGTCCCGGCTGCCAAGGACTGTCGATCTTCCTGCCCCCAGCCAACTGAGTGTAGGCGGTCTATACAAGGTATGTAACTTGTCTTAGCGGGTTTTGGAAGATTTACTTTTTAAATCATCTATGTAGGGGTGGACATCCTTGATCTCTTAATCCTTGTGCCTCTATGTACAAATGTAGGGATGACAGGAATTCCACGCCAAGCCTTGTTTGTTTGGTTGTAGAAACCAAACCCAGGTTTCTGCATGGTGGGCAAGAGCTACCGCAACTGAGTCACACCTGGAGCACAGGCAGGCTAGCCTCAGACTCTCTGTAGCTGAGAAATACCTCCTGATGGAACTGCAGATCTTACCCATTGACCCTGATTTTTCTTTTGCTTTCTTTCTCTCTTTTTCTTTCTAGCCTTTCTAGATGACCCATTTTTCCGACTGAGAGTCTTTTGAAGTTGCACACACAAGGGGTGTAGCTGGACGCCACTCTTCTTCTGAAGCTAGTGAGCTGTGTTCCGGTTGGGAGGGAGGGACAGGAGGCTGTCCCAGTCCCATGTCATTTCAGAGTCCTCAGACTCTACGCTGTGTATCCAGGCAGCGTTGAAGGTGTGTTCTGACCAGAAGCCCTCACGTCGGCCACGTCTAACTCCCTAAGCACCTCCGTGCGACCACATGGAAGTCACCAGCTCTAACCAGCCCATGTCCCGACCTCAGGCTGATGAAACTAGGAAGACGGAGCCCCACCCCCACTGCTTGAAGGTTTAGTCACCTCACCCCATGGGGCAATCTCCTATCCCTCGCATTTAGACAGTTCTAGGGGGGTTGTGGATTTGTCTTAAAACTAGATGCTAGAGCTAGGGTGAAGGTGTATGCCTATAATCCCAGGACTCTGAAGGCTTAGACTAGAGACTAGCCATGAGTTCAAGGCCAGCCTGGCCTCCATGAGGAACAGTAGTCTAGGCTTTGGTGGCTCTCTCTGTAAAACACAGAAAGTGAACAACAGGACTAATGCTCAGTGTGCCTAGCATACACACTGGCTCTGGCCCTGGCTCCTTTAGCATAGAATAAAACCAAGCAGAGTATGCCACAAATCCCAGCATTGGGGGGCAGACACAAGAGGATCAGGGAGTCAAGGCCATGTCCAAAACAGAAAGTTGGAGGCCAGTCTAGAAGGAATGACACTCTATTTTATAAACAAACAGCACCTACCCCCAAATCTTAATGCCCCAATCTGAGAAAAGAGTGACATAGCAGCCCTTTCTAACCACATATTCTTTGTGAATCAAAAGATCTTTCTGATAGAGAGAAGAAAATCAGGCATCCAGATATTCAGGGCTATTTCCTGTGACTCACATCTGGAACTGGCCTGAGCCAATTGAGTTCATCCTTGTGCACAGCACTGAAAAGCTCTTTGTTAAGTACTCCCTGCCTACCCTGTGGGAGGCTCTGATAAGGTTTGGGGAGCATGGGGACCCCGACCTGTGCCAATAAGAAATATACAGAGAACTCAAGAAATTGGTCATCCAAAGAACAAATTTTCCAGTAAAAAATGAGGTACGGACCTAAACAGAGAACTCTCAACAGATGAATCTAAATGGCTGAAAGACACTTAAGGAAATGCTCAACATCCTTAGCCTTCAGACAAATGCAAATGAAAATATCTCTGATGTCATATCTTACACCTTTCAGAATGGCCAAGATCAAAACACTCATGACAGCGTATTCTGGAGAGGGTAAATGGTACACTCTGCATTGCTGGTGGGAGTGCAAGTTAATACAGCCACTTTGGGCATCAGTATGGTGATTTCTCTGAAAGTTAGGAAGCAACCTTCCTCAGCAATACCACTTTTGGAGTGGATATATATATATATATATATATATATATATATATATATATATCCAAAGGATGATTAATCATACCACAGGCGCATGTGCTCAACTATGTTCATAGCAATATTGTTCATCATAGCCAGAACCTGGAAACAATCTAAATGAACCTCGACTGAAAAATGGATAAGGAAAATGTGAAAAATTTATACAATGGAATAGTACACAGCAGAAAAAAAAATGGCATCTTGAAATTTGCAGGCAAATGGATGAATGTAGAAAGCATCATATTGAATGAGGTAACCAAGACCCAGAAAGACAAATACCATATGCATTCCCTCATGAGTGGACATAAAGCAAAGAAAACCGAGCCAATCATTCACAACCAGAGAACTTAGACAACAAAGAGGACCCTAAGAATGCCACACGTGGATCTAATGTACATGGCAAGTAGAAAAAGACAAATCTCCTGAGTACATTGGGAGCATGGGGGTCATGGGAGAGGGTAGAGGGGAGGGGTGAGATGGGAACGGAGGGGAGAAGAATATACAGCTCACTAAAACGATAAATAATTGAAAAAAAGTAGAGCTGGCAGTGGACAGCTGATCTTGTGGCTTGGTCTTGGGTTCGACTGGCAGGACAAACAGGCAGTGGAGACATTTGCAGAAGGTGGGGTGTGGCTGTGAGGGACTGCAGGTCAGAGGGTGACAACAATGAGAGCCTTAGCAGTAGGAGATAGCTCAGTGCAGGTGGCAATGGCTGGTATTTCTGAGGCACAAGATCGTAAAGTCCTGGAACTAGGACAGCACCAACTGTACCAGGGTTTAGAATCCACATGGACAGAGACACAAAACAGAACTAAAATCGTCAAAGGGGCCATGAGAGCTAAAGGAGTGTAACCACACTCAGAAAAGCTACTTGGGAGTTGCCCTAGCTCTGAGGTCTGCTCTGAATTTTCATTTGCATTCTCAACTATTTTGGTTGTTATTTAGTTTATTGTGATAGGATTTTCCCCTCTACTTTCTCTAAAATGTTGGCCCAGAACATCAGGTGGAAGAAACCACATGTGCCTCCTTCTTCAGGGGTGCGGATTCCAGGACCACTGATGGATTTTTTTCCTCTCATCACTTTGAACATATCAACCCACTGCCCGCTGGGGTCCTAGTTTTCTGTCTGGTGGGAAATTGGATGAAGAGTTTATGGAGAAAATGTGACAAAGTCTATTCCTCTCAGCCCGGTGGAACTTAGTCACTTGCCCTGGAGTGTCCCTGGAAGCAGAGCATTGCCACCACATCCCAGAGTCAGTGAGAGGCTACCATGTTATTCTGATCAATCTGAGTCTACTAAAAAAGAACTGCTTTGAGGATGGATGTGATGGGCTCCATGAGCCAAAAGTCATGACAGCATGTTAGGGTCTGTGAGAAGTGGCTCATGCTCCCATCCACTAATAGATGGTGTCAGTGTGTGCCACTTGGATTTTGTCAACTTGACACCAGCTGGAGTACTCTGAGGGAGAAGGAACTTAACTATCTAATAGGTAAGTCTATGGGGAATATCAATTAGTGATGGATGTCCCTGGGCTGGAGGTCAAGGCTGTATATCTAAAATAAGCTGGCTTAGAGAGTCAAGGAGAGCAAGTCAGTAAGTGGCTTTATTCCATGGTATCTGCTTTGGTTCCTGCCTCGAGGTTCTTGTCTTGACTTCCTGCCCTGACTTCCACTCATGGTAGCTTCTGATAGGAAAGGGAAAGGGAAGTAAACCTTCCTATCTCAAGTCGTTTTGGGTCATGATGTTCCTTCACAGTAAGAGAAAGCAAGTATACAGTGTCCCTACCCAGTGAAGGACAACATCCAGAGCCTGTTATAATTCAAATGATTCCACCTACTATGATTATTAAAGTGGAAAGGGTTTCTATTAGGGTTTGGATGTGTAATACCCAAGGAAGGATCCTGTGTTTGGACACTGATCCCTAGCAAGTGGCCATGTTTCAAAGTTGTGGAAAACCTGGTAAATAAACCCAGAAGGAAAAGGTAGGTCATGGGGTGTTGTAGAATATTATTTTAAGGTGTGTGACTACTGTTTAGGTTGCACTTGGTGAACTCTGTGAAGCTGGGATGCTTTGCCTGTCTACAACACCTGGTGGGCTAATGAAGATTTTAATGGCCAAATGTAAGGCAGGAGAAAGGATAGGTTGGTCAGTCACACAGAGAGTATAAATGGAAGGAGAAATCCTAGAGGAAGGAACAGAGAAAGAGCAAGAAAACAAATAGAGGAGGATGCTAGGGGAAGCTATCCAGTTACCCAGCCACTGAGTAATAATCAAAGTTAGATACACAGAGTTTAAAAAAAGGAAAAAGCCCAGAGCCAGAGGCAAAGGAGGAAAGGATAATTCAAAGATAAGAAAAGATGGCAAGGGCCGGGCGGTGGTGGCGCACGCCTTTAATCCCAGCACTCGGTAGGCAGAGGCAGGCGGATCTCTGAGTTCGAGGCCAGAGTGGTCTACAAGAGCTAGTTCCAGGACAGGCTCTAGAAAATACAGGGAAACCCTGTCTCAAAAAACCAAAAAAAAAAGCTGGCAAGGAACAAGCACAGCTAAGGTTAGGCATTGTAAGGAAGAAGAAGCTACTGTGTGTAATTTAACTGGGAGCTGGTTGTCAGGACAAAAAGAAAGAAAGAATGAAAATAACAGACACGATGAACAAAAAAGGGGGACACAGTGAATACTACTTTGGTGTAACCATCAGTTCCCTATATCCCAACTGACCAGGGCAGCCTTTCTGTACTTAGGGACAGAATGTGAAAAAAACCAGTATCTGAGCCAAGCCATGATTGGTCCATTTCTTGCTCTGACCTCACAATGACAGAACCCTGTTGCCTAACAACTCTGGCTGAGGCTGCCTCCTCTCCTTCCAGTACAGAGGCTGATCGTCAGTTGAAACTTGGTGATTTAGACAGAAGTGAGCTGGTTCCACTTGGTGGATATTCATGAACTGTTGAATCTGAACACTGTGAGTTTCCTTCTGAGGTCACAGATTTGGGGTTCAGAGGTTTGGTTTTCCAGGATTTAAAATAATCCTCTCTTCCTTCCTTTCTTCCTCGGTCTGGGGTATAATTTGGGGCAATTTTTATTATCTGCATTAATTAGGTGTTTACTCTGTTTTAATCTTTAGTTTTAATATTTTTCTCTGGGTTCATTCCTTCGTTCACCATTTAAAAACGTTTGTTTCCATTGACTCTACAACATGAGTATTCTCACAGTGACATTTACCTACACGCACATGCAAAGCTTGGACCACATTCCCCTGATCTCACTGCCTCCTGCCCACCCCTTCCAAGTCCCTTGGTGTTCTCGCTTTTTCACTCAGCCAGTTACTGTCCGAGTCCAGGCCAAGTCATGTGGACTCCCGTCCAGAGGACTGACAAGCACATTGGATGGTGTCCTAAGGAAGGGCACTGATGTATGTCTGTCTGCCTGTGCTCTAGCAGAAAGCCTCCTCCAAAGTGGTTATCTTAGGATCTTCCTGGCAGTTCAAAGTCAGGCCTGCAGAGGGCCAGAGGTAAGAGTTAGAGGCCATTTTGTGATGCTAATTATGGAACAGGGCAGCTGAAAAGGATTCAAGAACAGAAAATGTGAAAGTCTAAAAAGAACCTGTTCTTGGAGGAAGAGAGGAACTTTCCTTGGTGGGACATAGCACACCAGGTCCCTCCACTATCTTCTGTCCTTCTGTGTGCCTGAAACTGGCCTTCCGTGGGACTTTTTCATTCGCTAGCAGGGGGCAGGGCGATTGCAGTACTAAAGCTGGGGTGTTATCAGGCACAGCAGAGGTGGGGGCAATAATCATTTGGAAGCAAAGGATCAGTTCTGCTGGCCAAAGACCTCAAGGAACATGTTCTGGAACAAAACTACCTAGTGCTGGGATGATCTGCCCAGCACTCCAGAGACCCACCCCAAATACCTGTCCTTTTGGAAAAACAGGGGGACATTTTGTTGACAAGGACCGTCTTTATCTGATTATCAGTCACAAGCCTGGGCTAGAGGAAAACTCTTTCGTCTCATCTTTTCTTTCTTTTTCCAGACAGGGATCCTCTCAGTGTGGCTCTGGCTGTTATGGAACTTGGTTTGTAGACCAGGCTGGCCTCGACCTCCCAGAGAGCTGCTAGCCAGTAACTAAGTGTGTAATGTGTGCACATGTGATGCCTTAAGGGTGCCAACGTTCTATTGACAGAACCTCCTGCTTGAGCACTCGTAAACTTCCATCCATTTTCTTTGGCTTATGCCCCCTAGCTGGTTCTGGGCGGGTCCTGTGAGGTCCATTTAAAGTGTAAATCTGTTGACTACTTGCTTAAGCGGGGTGATGGCAGCATAGCTTCAAGAACACAAAAAGGCTGATCGCAGCCCTCAAGCCTCAGCCTCAGGTGATGATGTCACACTCATGGACACACTTGTGTCCATGCCCCGTGTCTCACAGCAAAGGTTACTTTTGAAGCACTGGGACCCTCAATCATGTACAAGACAAAAGCAGTCCTTGCTCTTCTGTTTGCGTTTGCTTTTTGGTTTGGTGAGAGAGGGTCTCCTGTAGCACAGGCTGGCCTCAAGACCACTGTGTAGCCAAAGATGACCTGAACTGCTGGTCCTCCTGCCTCAACTTTCCTAGCTTTAATAACTGCCATGTGCCGGGCCACAGTGACGCATGCCCTTAATCCCAGCAATCGGGAGGCAGAGGCAGCTGAAGCTCTGTGACTTTGAGGCCAGCCTGGTCTACAGAGCGAGTTCCAGGACAGCCATGATTGTGAAACAGAGAAACCCGTCCTGACAAACCAATCAAAAAAGCCAAGTGCTCACCTTTATGAGACTTTTCCTGTTTTCTGTCAGTTTAATGGCCTAACCTATATCTACCTGTATTTTAATTCCTATCTATCTTCTCCCCAGGGCCCGACGACAGTCAACACCTCACCTCATAGGCTGAGGCCTAGCGGGATTTCTGGTCGCGCCGGGATCAGCTTGGCCACAGCCACCAAATGTAAGTTTTAACTAAGCCCCCTTTGTTCTATTACCAATAAAGACTTGGGAGTCAGATGTTGGGGTGATAACCTGCTAGCTCAGAGAGGCCAAGAAGCAACCAATCTACTTTCCTATTTGGACAGAGACCCAGCAAGAAAAGCATCTCTTCACTCACCCCAAACCAAAAAGGCCGCAAAAGGCTAAGTGCCCCCCTACACCTTCCTGTGTATCCCTCTCTTCCTACTGCCGGCTACTTTGTTCTTCCTTGGCTAATTCTTGTCAACTAGTTGCTCATTCCATCCCCTGAGTGTTTTTCTTTTCTTCTTTTAATTCAATTTGTTGAGATACATGGATAGGCACGCCTTGCAGTGTGGGGTTGGATATTTAGTTATTGGGTATGGAAGGAAAGGGGAAAGAGGAGAAGAACAGAGAGGCAGGGAGAGACAGAAGCAGAAGTGGGGAAAGGAATAGTGGGGAGAATGGAGCAAGGCAGAAGCTGCCTCTTTGGGAGCAGAGACAGAAAAGGCCACGTTCCCTGAGTTTTTAACCGATTTTATTAACACACTCTCAAGATTTTCAGAGCATGATCAAATATCCCACTCCTGACTTTCCCATTGACCTCCTATATAATGTGTATCAGCTGACCCTGAAGGACTCTCTTTGTTGTTTTTTTTCTCTGTGTATTCATGTATTTTCTGGCTTGATTTATGAGCTTACTTATTCATAATTTTTTAACTATCTGTTTATTTTGTGGGTGTAATGGAAGGAATTCAAGAAATTCTCTGTGTAGCTCTTGCCTTCCTGGAACTCACTCTGTAGATATGGCTGGCCTCAAACTCAAAGATCATCTGCTTTGCCTTCTGAGTGTTGGGATTAAGCACATGTGCCACCACAGACTGGTAGTTTTTATTTTTTAAGTGGTGCTTCTTGGGGAGATAATTTTTAATATTATTATTTTATGTGTATGAGTCTTTTGTTTTCATGTCTGTGTGTGCACCATGAGCCTCGCACCTGTGGAGGTCACAAGTGGGAGACAGATTAGCTAGAACTAGAGTAACAACAGATTGTGAGCACCATGTGTGTTGGGCATTGAACCAGGTTTCTCTGAAAGAGCAGGCGGTGCTGTTAAAGACTAACTCATCTCTCCAGAACCTCTGTCTTGAGTTTCACTTTTTCATTTACTTTTGTTATGTGTTCCTTGTTCCATTTCTCTTTTCTCATTTCAAGCTTTCCTTGTTATGGCACACCTTATTGTAGGAACAATTGAGTCCTGGCAAGAGCAGGACCATCTCTAATGCATTCTGACCACTTGATCATGTGATTTCCCCACGCTGCTATGCTTTCTTCTCACACTACCTCCTCCACATTCCTAGGAGCCCCCTCTTATGTTGAGGACCTCCTCCTGCTCCCAAGTGCCACATATGAGAGAAGAAAAGTGACCCATTAGAAAGACTGGCTTTCCCGTGTAGAGCGATCTTCTCCAGTGACAACCATGTTCTCGAGAGCCCCACTGTTTCATCCTTCTCTATGGCCGTCCTTCTGTATGACTGTGGCACTCTTGCCTTTAATTCTGTTTCAATGTTGTGTTGTCAGGCTAAATATGTAGAGCTCTCCCTGCAAGGATCCTTGTGAGCATATTTTAACCATGAAGTATGGCCTGGCTTATGTGAGTTTGGTGAAAACATTCAAGTAGTATTATTGAGGAAGTTTACATCTATGTTCATCATGGAAATAGCCTCTATTTTTCTTCATTGTGTTGTCCTTGTTTTGGCATGAATGTGTTTGGAACTGCTAAGTTCCTTTCTATTTGGTGGAGTATTGGGGAGCACTGACATTTGTTTTCAAGAGATTGGAAGCATTCCTCAGTAGGTTTGCCTGGTCATGGGCTTTCCTATTCAAATTCTTTCCTCATAAATATTTCAATCTTGTTCTTTATCATATCTTCTTAGTTGAATTTATATCAAGAAGTTTCCCAATTCCATCCACATTTTCCAGTCCATGAGAAGGACTCTCAGGGTTTTCAAAAACAGATTTCTTTGGGGATGGGTGGGTTAGCCTAGAGAGACGGCCCAACAGTTAAGAGCATGTAGTCTTCTCACAGAAGACCTAGGTCTGCCTCACAGCAATCTCATGACATCATAACTTCCTGAAGTGCCCCACCTAGGGGATCTGTTACCCTCTTATGTCCTTCCAGGTCATAGAAATGAAATTATACAAAAGACTTATATCATTATTTAAAACTCTATGTGGTACATGTCAGTGTACATGTAGGTGACCTCAAGTGTGTGTGTGTGTGTG
Source organism: Arvicola amphibius (assembly GCF_903992535.2). Lineage (NCBI taxonomy): Eukaryota > Metazoa > Chordata > Mammalia > Rodentia > Cricetidae > Arvicola > Arvicola amphibius. The sequence goes on along the minus strand of NC_052055.2, from coordinate 59,035,656 downwards.
TGTCTGTGTGAGTAAGTGTTGTGTGTGTGCCCTTGCCATCATCCACGCATGTGTTTGGATGCCCTCAGAAGTCAGAGGTGTAGGATCTCCTAGAACTGGAGTCAGTGATCCACCTGACCTGGGTCCTGAGAACCAAACACAGGTCCTCTGCCAGAATAGTAAACCTTCTGACCTCCTGAGCCATCTCCCCACCAAGAAACTCTGGGTTTGGGGATTTTCTGTTGTCTCATCAGCTTCTCGTGCATATGATTTTATTAGTATCTTCTCTCTCAAAGAGTGTTCAGCTCAAGTGAGAGGATGATTCTCCTTCCCAATAAGTGGCTCAAAGCTTCTGCGACCCTTGGTTTCATTCTCTCAGTTTCTGGGTGAATCCGGCCAACCTGATCTGTGGTATGTTCTGCTGTCCACTGCTTTGGAGGGTACTTCCTTCCATTCCTGAGCACTACGTACCTGGTTAGGTTTCCTGAAATATCTGTGACTCTTTTTCTCTTTGGAATGTAGGAATTCATAGTGATAAACATTCTCATTGGTGTGATTTTAACTGTTTGTTTAAAGTTCCCATTGTATTTCAGCGAGAACCTGGCCATGGAGCAGGGAAGAGAGACCCTCTACTGTGACGAGAAGACATTTACCAGTGTATATCAAATGATGACCACACTGGGACGAGGAACCTTTGCCACAGTCAAACTGGCCTTCCATATGCCCACTGTCAGCTACGTGGCTGTGAAGATTCTTGCAAACGTGAAGGGGTACTCCACCCAGAACAACAACGAGGTTAATATAATGAGATCCCTCATTCATCCGCATATAATCAAGTTCATTCAGGAGGTCCAGACAGAGGATATGACATATCTCATAATGGATTACGCCTCTAAGGGGGACCTGTTGCATCAGATTCGCAAACCGGGAGGCTTACGGGAGTGCGAGGCTCGAAAACTCTTTACTCAGGTACTGCAGGCAGTGAAGTACTGCCATGACAACTGGATCGTCCACAGGGACATTAAGGCAAATAACATCTTGATCGACGCCTCTGGGAATGCCAAGCTCTGTGAAATTGACCTTGCGGTAAAAGTCGTCCCTGGCACAAAACTAAAGAATCCCTGCGGAACTCTGGCCTACTGTGCCCCGGAACTCTTCGGAGGGGAGCCCTATGATGGCTATGCCAGCGATGTTTGGAACTTAGGCGTACTCCTCTACTATATGGTGGCCAGGCACGTGCCGTTCCAAGCGAGCTCTTCTGCGGGATTGAGGCGCCAAATTTTGGCAGCAAACTTCAGCGTTCCTCCTCATGTCTCACTTGATATTTTCAACGTAATTGTGGAAATCCTCATGATCAACCCCGACAGGAGGCCCACCATCAGCCAAATCCTGACGCGCCCCATGATCATGGACAGCCAGGCACGGGCATCCATCCAGAGTCTCCCAGACACCCCGAGCCCTAGCATTGTCAGCACCATGGCAGGCGTGGGGTACCAACCTGAAGGAGTGATTGAGTGTCTAGAAGCCCAAAAATTTAATCAGGCGATGGCCAGATACCTGAGTCTGCAACACCAGGCACCCGCGGGAGACTGCTGCCATCACCGGGTGAAAACCACAAAACCCATGGAGCCGGGCCTTGTCCTCAACCTGGCCAATCTTCACACCTTTTCTGGGACTCTCGGGAGAGCTGCTGAGCCTACTCTGCCAACCGTCATCGTGCCATCTGAGCCCCAGAAGAAAGAAGATAAGAATTCCAGGCAGGGTGGCAGAAGGCATAGCGTGCCTGCCACCCTGTGCTGCACGCCTAGGAGGATCCACCTTGCCCACCTATCCCACCTGCACTGTCCTGTGGCTGATTCCATCATGAACAGCAGCCTGGAGACCAGCAAGAGTTTTTCGCAGTCGAACATCGGGTTGTGTGGCAGCCTGACGGCAAGTGCCCAGCCATCCTGCTCTCTGTACCACCCTCTTGGGGCAGACCACAATGAGGCTGCAAATGACGCAGAGAAACTCTGGAGCTCGCTGGGGATGGCTCTGCGTGTAACCCCCAAAGGCCCCTCCCTTGGGGACACACTACAGGAAGAGACCATCACAGAACTGACCACCAGACAGGAAGGGTCCATCACCCATGGTCAGCCCCAGGATGCCGGACCAGCTTCCTCCCCAACCAGAGGCATCACCGCTGGAAGAGGGTGAAAAAAACCATTGTAAATTGTCTCAGACACCTATGTTGCTGCCTGCCTCCTGCAGAGAGGAACCATGCCTCCCATGAGAACCAGGCTCCACAGTCAGGGGATCCTAGAGGCACCCACAGAACGAGGTGAGCGCCTTTCTCACTTCATCTGATTTGTCCTTTTCCTCCTGTCCTTTAAGGTACATGATGCCTGTGTCCACACATAGCACACCGTGAGTGTAACAACCTGTCACTTCGGAAAGACCAGGTGTCCCCTGAAGTGTGACCTCAGGCTTGTTGAGCAACAGGGGGACAGCAGAGATGCTGTGCCAGGCAGGGAGAGGTTGGGGAAGGTGTAAGGAGGCAAAGATTCCTTGGAGCACCAGTCATGTACTTGGGCACTGCAGGGCAGTGCGCTGAGTCTTGTGTGTTTTGAAGGCACTAAGAGTCTCCTTCCTGTGCTTTTCTCTTTGAAGCCCTGAAGAGGTCAAGCCCCAGCTCCGTGGCTTCTGAGCCACGGGTTGGAGATCGGTCTGGATGAGATTCTGACAGCCCCTCTGGGGACCCAGGCCAGATGCCCAGGACAGCAGCTGGCCACAGGCCCCTCCTGCAGAGGAAGAGCTGTCCACCCCAGAGAACATCTATCTCTCCAGGTAAAATCCCAGGCAGGAAGGGTAGGCTTCCCACAGGGTCTAGCTCAGTGTGGAGTGCTGAGGTACAAGGGTGCCCTAGGCTATCTTGTGGAACAATAGCGCCTTGCCCTCTCCCCCTGCCTGTGGAAACATCAGAAGTGGTGCTCTGGGTAGTGACTGTCCTTTGCCCCATGTTTCTTGGCAGAGAACACAGTCTTCTCCATGGGGTGACTCTTCTCTCCCCCAAGGAGAGTATTCCTAGTCAGCCTGCCCTAAGATGGGTTGCCAGGTTAAGAATGTGTCCTGCAAGCAGCCCTGTAGGACCGACTCCTCTAGAGGCCAGGCTCCTGCAAGAACCTTTAGCAGGAATCCCCACAAGTCATCCCAGCAAGTTCCATTGCTTGAGTCCTCAGACCCAAAGCTTGGGAAAATCTGAGCTGGGGAGTGAATGACTCCAGGGCAGCAGAGTACCCCCCCTCCACCAATTCTGCCTTCCAGCTACTCACCTCCTGTCTCTGCCTGCTTGCTCCTTCAAGGCCACCATTCCCAGAATGACAACTGGCTCCTGCACTTACCACCATGTGCCACACCCTGAGGGACTGGTAGGTGTCAGATTAGAGTGAAACCCAAAAACTTAATGAGGGGTCAGCAACCTGCTGTGCCTCCTGCCTCCAGCCTGCCTGAGTCTGCCTGAGTCTGCACTGGGCAGTGACATTCTTTAAGATGGCTTCTGTTTTTCTTGTCCAAGCCACAGTCGCATTGGTAAAATCTCATCTCGTGTTCTTTCTGCCTAGACCGTGTCAACCTGTAGACAGCATGAGACCCAGAGAAGACTGTGCGACTGGTGTGGTGGTCCATCTCTCCAGCTGTCTTCCTAATTAGAACCATCCTGGGTATCTTCTATATTCAAGAATGTGTCCCGAGCATTCAGCACAGGACATTGGGATGGCGGGTACCCCGGACTCTGGTGCCACTCGGTTCTCCTGCCCCCCCAATTTTATGGCGATGTCTCCAGACTCAAATCCCCCTCGTTTCTCCTTGCAGGTGCTGATTTTTCCAGATACAGAAGTGTGGCTTATCTGAGCCCCTGCAGACTTTGCCCCACAGTGGTGAGTGGTCAGTCCCACTCCACCCGCTGGGAGTATCCCCCCACACACACACCCTGGAAACTGAACCCACCTCACACTGTGAACCTAGAACTGTAGGCAGCCTTTCTGACAATGGAGAATCAGCCTCATTCTGTCTAGCCCAGGCTGGTTTCTTAAGTCCCAGCATCCTCTAGCCTCAGTTTCTTGAGTTCTGGAACTACAAGTGGTGTCACATATACTTTTTTTTTGGACAATCTTTTTTTGTTTGTTTTGGTTTTCAAGACAGGGTTTCTCTGTATCTTTGGAGTCTGTCCTGCTGTTCTGGAACTAACTCTTTTAGACCAGGCTGACCCTCAAATCACGTCTCCCGAGTGCTAGGATTAAAGGAAAATTAAAGGAAAAAAAAGGCAAGCGCAGCCACCGCCACCTGGCTTTGTTTTGGAGAATCTTAACATCCTATGCAATATTTAAACTCTGATCTTTCTGCTTCTACCTCCCAAGTGCAGATACTGAGCCCAATTTCATACAATGCTGTGATGAAATCCAGGGCCCATTCATACTGTGTACAAACTCAATGTCTGAGCCTCCTCCCCTACCTGCCTGCCTTAAACATTATTTAGCCTTTAATGATGGGGATTAGGTTTAATCTCAGCACTCAGGAGACTGAGGCAGGAAAATGGTAGGCTTCACGGCCAGAATGAGATAGGGAGTACAAGCTAGCCTCACACACAGAGGGTCTGTCTCAAGAAACAGTCAGGAGCCAGGTGGAGACCGGTCTTGATGGTGCAGCACTTGGGAGGCAAAGGCTAGTATACCTCCGAGTTTCCCGCCAGCCTGTTCTACAGAGTGAGTTCCAGGACATCCAGGGCAGAAACCCTGTCTCCAAAACCAAAAACTAAAAGTGAAGCAAGCAAGCCAGTAACGGTGGCACATGTCTGTTTGCAGTACCTGGGAGGTGATGCAGGCTGATCAGGAGTTCTAGGCCTCACACAAACCCCACACAACAGAAGTTAGTTAGTTGAAACAAAACTCAGGTCTCTAGCACTGAGCTGCATGCACCCTAGCCTAGAAAAGTTGCTTCTAGCCCCGGCCTCCCGCTTTGCAAAGTATCTAGCCAGTCTCTGCCTTCTCCCTTTCTTTCGTAGGCCTCAAGGGGCAGCATGTGCCTCTCTCTGGCTCAAAGACTGTTAAGGGCAAACTGGATGGCAAGAGGTGCCGAATCCGGGTCCTTACCAGCAGCCCTAAGGCTGGAGAAGCCACCTTGCTGGCATTGTCAACAGAGGCAGGAGGAAGACTCACTTGCGCTCCGGCCCCCATGGCAGCGTAAGGATCATGGAGGGTCTTCAAGAGTATCGTAACTCTCGTAACTCTCGGGTCCCCCTGCAGCCCATTCCCAAAAGCTTGCCACCTCAGATCCCTGCCGGCTTGTGGCCTCGGTTCTCTGCCTTTGGAGGCAGCCATTTGGTCACAGGGCCTGGGTCAGCCATGGCTCTGAGGTCACCCACTTCAGGGAAGAGGAAAAGGAAGAGAAAGGTCACAGAGGCCTCAGACATTCAGAAGGCAGTCAACGGGCATGGGGCCATGGAGGTGGACACAGCCTGGAGTGGCCTAGAAATGAGGAAGAAGAAGAAAAAGAAGCATCATGTGGGTAAGGTAGAGATGTTGGAGGCTGAGACCCTAGGGTCCATGGCAGAGATGGCAGAGCCCATGGGAATGCGATTCCCATCTGCCTCATTAGCAAGAAGAGGAAGAGCAAGTCCACGGCAGCAGAGATGTTCCAACCAGAAGAGGAACTGAGACCCATGGAATCTGTGTTGGACACAGAGCCTCCTGATGGGACCATCCAGTCCCCCACCAAGAAGAGAAGGAGGCAGAAGGAGGCTGAAGGGATGCAAGCAGTGTTGCCGTCGTGGCTGACTCAGCCACAGATCTCTGTGGAACCCCAGGAGGAAGCCATCCCACTGTCCCCCACAAAGAAGAGGAGAAAAGAAAAGAGGCAGAATTTGGTGATGGAGCCAGATATGGAGCTCCCTGGAGTGACCACAGAGCCTGAACTATCAGAACATGGGCTTCAGTCTGAGGCAGCTCCTTTGTCTCCCAAGAAGACCAAGAAGAAAGAAAAGGAAAAGTGGCTGGATAAGACGCTGGCCTCTGGGGCAGAGGTGGCAAAAGCTGCACTTGCAGCTAACTTTGAGCCCCAGGTGGCTCCAAACCCAGCAAGAAGAAAGAGAAAGGACAGATAGATAGAAAGGTGATAGATTTCCCCTGTCTGAGATGACTGACCCAAGAGAATCCGAGAATCCTGAGGCTGGAGCAGTTCAAGGATCCACAAAGAAGGAGGAGGACGAGGAAAAGGAGGAAGAGGAGGAGGAGGAGGAGAAGGAGGAGGAGGAGGAATCAGGAAAGTGAGGTGTCAGGCACCATTCCCCACTGAGAGATGTCTCCCACAGGACAGGAGAAAGGAGAGGAGCCTTACTAACATTCTGGGGAAAGTGAGGAACGATCAGAGCTGAGGTGGCCCAGGAATGCTGTCAGAAACCAGCTGCTGGTAGTCCCCTCAAGCAAACACGTCAGCACATCCAGCAGGAGCCTGGGCCTGGAAAAGGCTTTATTGCAACACTGGAGCCTCAGTGGCAGCGGGTCACCAGGGCATTTTGAGGAAGGGTTCATGGAGGATGTCAAAGAGCCTGTGAGCCTAAAAACAGGGGAGAAGAGCTTCTCATTAAAGGCTGTCTGCTAAAAAAAAAAAAAAAAAAAGGGTTCCCTAAGTATTCCCCCACTGGGAGAACACATTCCTGGCTCTTAATCTGCTTCGTCTCTGAGCAACCCAATCTGAGAATAAAGGAATATCTTACTCCACTCTGGGGTGGGAAGAGCACCCCAGAACCCCATGCTTCCCAAACCATCGTCATGGGATCCTTTCCTGGCTTCAGCCACTGGACCAGGCTGAATGACTCAAAGTGAGGAGAACTTCTCAGGAGACTCTGGCCAGCCTGGGAGGCTGATCTGGCCTGACACTGTGATCCCCTCTGACTGATGTGATATTCCCCTGCCTTCTACCCACTCGAACACACAGCCACTGATGAGTCTCTCTCTTTTCTGTGTCTCTCTCTGTCTCTGTCTCTGTCTCTGTCTTTGTGTGTTTTTCTTGCACATGAACAACTCTCAAGCAGGCCAGCTACTATGTCATATGTTAACCCCCAGGGAATCACCAAGCACTGAGGATGGCCATAAGCAGCCACAATAATGCAAATATACTATAAAAAATTCCAATTGATTGTAATAGACATGGCAAATTCAAACAAACATACAAACAAACAAGCAGACATAACACCTTGAGTGACCCACCCTAAAATTTACAGACCCACAGAGGTATGCTAAGGGAACACATTCTAGCTGCAACCATAGATGAGAATTGGCTCTCATTCCCGGACAGGTGTATTAAGTGTTAGGTGCACATTTCCATCTTGTTTTCTGACATTTGGTTGTGTCTACTTTGGTTTGTGGGAACAGTATGCTATGAACAGTTTGTCTTGAGAATTCACACAGAGTCTTGCCCTGTATCTCGGGCTGGACTGAAATGTAGTGTGTAGTCCAGGCTGGCTTTATAGGCCTGAAGATGCTGCTGCCTCAGCTCCTCCTTAGCTGCACTGAAGCACTGTCAGCATGGTCGTTTAGTCAAGGGCTCATAGAGCCCAGGCAGGACCCTCTGTAGCCAAAGATGACCTTGAGCAGGATCCTCATCTTCTCGTCTCTAACTGCCCACTGTAGGAATTCCTTCCTGCTTTGAGCCACTCTGCCCTGTCAAGTAGGAAAACCTCCAGACCAGGGTAGGCATGACTGAATTCCAGGCTGAGTGGAACCTGTCTCCAAAAGAATATGGAGATTCTAAATATTCTGAACTATCAGATCTGGAGAGCAGGGCTGGCGAGATGGGTGGACGGGACTGTGTGACAACAGCACGTGCCAGCATCCTTGTGTCATCTTCACCTGGTGGGGAAGGGAGCAGGTGTGGGAGCTTGCTGGCCTGACATCAGCCACAGGGGCATATCTACTGGTTCCTTCTAATGAAGAATCCTTTCTTTTTCTCTCCTCTTGTTTTGACTCCGGTTTACTGTATGTAGTTCTGGCTGCCAAGGACTGTCGATCTTCCTGCCCCCAGCCAACTGAGTGTAGGTGGTCTATACAAGGTATGTAACTTGTCTTAGCGGATTTGGAAGATTTACTTTTTAAATCATCTATAGAGGGGTGGATATCCTTGATCTTTTATTCCTTCTGCCTCTAAGTTCAAATATAGGGATTACAGGAATTCCACGCCAAGCCTCGTTTGTTTGGTTCTGGAAACCAAACCCAGGTTTCTGCATGGTGGGCAAGAGCTACCGCAACTGAGTCACACCTGGAACTCAGGCAGGCTAGCCTCAGACTCTCTGTAGCCGAGAAATACCTCCTGATGGAACTGCAGATCTTACCCATTGACCCTGATTTTTCTTTTGCTTTCTTTCTCTCTTTTTCTTTCTAGCCTTTCTAGATGACCTATTTTTCCGACTGAGAGTCTTTTGAAGTTGCACACACAAGGGGTGTAGCTGGACGCCACTCTTCTTCTGAAGCTAGTGAGCTGAGTTCCGGTTGGGAGGGAGGGACAGGAGGCTGTCCCAGTCCCATGTCATTTCAGAGTCCTCAGACTCTACGCTGTATATCCAGGCAGCGTTGAAGGTGTGTTCTGACCAGAAGCCCTCACGTCGGCCACGTCTAACTCCCTATGCACCTCCGTGCGACCACATGGAAGTCACCAGCCCTAACCAGCCCATGTCCCGACCTCAGGCTGATGAAACTAGGAAGATGGAGCCTCACCCCCACTGCTTGAAGGTTTAGTCACCTCACCCCATGGGGCAATCTCCTATCCCTCGCATTTAGACAGTTCTAGGGGGGTTGTGGATTTGTCTTAAAACTAGATGCTAGAGCTAGGGTGAAGGTGTATGCCTATAATCCCAGGACTCTGGAGGCTTAGACTAGAGACTAGCCATGAGTTCAAGGCCAGCCTGGCCTCCATGAGGAACAGTAGTCTAGGCTTTGGTGGCTCTCTCTGTAAAACACAGAAAGTGAACAACAGGACTAATGCTCAGTGTGCCTAGCATACACACTGGCCCTGGCCCTGGCTTCTTTAGCATAAAATAAAACCAGGTGGAGCATGCCGCACAACCCAGTATTGGGGGGCAGACACAAGAGGATCACGGAGTCAAGGCCATCTTCCACCACAGAAAGTTGGAGGCCAGTCTAGAAGGAATGACACTCTATTTTATAAACAAACAGCACCTACCCCCAAATCTTAATGCCCCAATCCGAGAAAACAGTGACATAGCAGCCCTTTCTAACCACATATTCCTGGTGAATCAAAAGATCTTTCTGATAGAGAGAAGAAAATCAGGCATCCAGATATTCAGGGCTATTTCCTGTGACTCACATCTGGAACTGGCCCTGAGCCAATTGAGTTCATCCTTGTGCACAGCACTGAAAAGCTCTTTGTTAAGTACTCCCTGCCTACCCTGTGGGAGGCTCTGATAGGAAGGTCTGGGGAGCATGGAGACTCCCACCTGTGCCAATAAGAATGGCAGGAAGGTTCTGGCCCTGCCACCCATCAGAAACTCTGATGTTGTGCTGCCACCTGGTGGCACTTCAGTACCAGTTCTGTGTTAGTGCTCCTGTTTTGCTGGGGTCCCTCCTTCAATTCCTGCCACAAACTGGGGTGACTGGGTTTGCTCAGAGGTAGGGTAGGGGGAGGCTTCCACTGCTCTGTACTCATCTGATGTGATTTTATCCTTCTTTACTTCATTCCATTTCTACAGTATCCTAATAAAAGATAAAATAGCTTTCATAGATGTTCTGCCCAGGGGATGTCCCTGAAGAAACTTCGTAAACCACATTGCTGGTTCTTCCTGGCCCTGCTGTCCATAGTGAGAAATGATTGGCACTAAGCAAGAGTGTGAAATCAACCCCCTGGACGAGATTCAGAAGCACAAGCAGCCTGACAGTGACTGTCTGTACAGTGTCTATTTACCTTGTTTGGTATGAGTTCATTGTGCAGAATCCAAGAAAAAGGATCGGCAGGCTTGCTCAAGCTGGCGACCCCAGCACCTGGAGATGGAGACAGGTGAATCTCCATTTTTGTCCTGTTGTTGTGTTTTTTTTTCTTTTAGAGACGGGGTTTTTCTGCTTGGACCTTCCTCTACAGATACCGCTGCACACATACACATTATAAGCATGTAGTGTGTGCTCAAAATAGTGTAAGGAAGCACAAGGTCAGCCTGGGGTGCTGTGGATCTTTAATCCCAGCACTCGGGAGACAGGCGGGCAGATCTCTTTGATGTCAGCTTGATCTACAAGTGCAAAACTTGTTGTCCCAGTAATCCTGGGCTACCCACAGAAGCCGGTCTATAAAAAAACAAAGAAGGTGAAGGGAAAAGAGGAAGCAGCACAAAGTTAGTTGAAAAAGCAGGTAGATGATCTGACCATTTCTGGAGGAGCATCCTGCCTGTCAGACCTAGGAGAATGAGACAGGATGCTGCTGCTGAGAACACTGGGTGGTCCTCTCTGGATGCAGAGCCCAGCAAGCCAAGCCCTGGGGAATCTTATTACTGCTGAGTAGAATTCAGTTGGTGGGCTGACAAGGTGATCCCAGCTTTGTTGGCACTGTGGGTCACCTGGATGTCTGACCTCTCTGCAGCACGGGACTTGGCGCCTCTCAGAAGCCAAGGGAGAGGACCCTGCACTAGGGAGAAAAGAAGACCACCTTGATCAATTCTACTGGTGCTAACCGCTGTTTCTTCCACAATCATTACAATATATGCTTTCTATGTTGGAAATAAAATGGCATTGTTAAATGAGCTTTTGGTTGTTTTCAGACAGGGCCTGTTGTCTGAGAAATCACATCTCCATCACACACAGGAAGTAGAGAGGGAGAGTCATCTGTAAGTGGAGCAAGGCTTTCAGTTCTCTAAGCCCCCCCCCACAGTGACATACTTCCCCTAACAGGCTCCTGTGCTACAAGTTCCAGAATCTCCCCAAACTGCACCACCAATTGGGGACCAAGCACTTACATTCATGAATTTATAGAAGACATTTCTCTTTCAAACTACCATACCCACTGAGCTAATCCACAGGCCCCAGGGTGATCTTTAGTTCTAAGGCAGCTTTAGCTACAAAATTAAGTCTCAAAAAAAATCCAAAAGGAGGGCTGGGCATGGGGGTGCATCCCTTTAATCCCAGCATTCAGCAGGCAGTGGCAGGTAGCTCTCTGTGAGTGCCAGGTCTACATAGTGAGACTCGGTCTCCAAAAAAATAAAATAAAATAAAGCTGGATGTTATCGTCTGTAAACTGAAAAGAGAGACTTTTGCCAAGTGAGATGGTGCGTGCTCTAGTCCTAGTACTTGGGAAGTGGAGGGAGGGAGATTTACTGGACGTCATCCTTGACAACTAGCAAGCTCAACAAGTCTAGGATTTGTGAGATTTTTCTGTCTCCACATAAAAAAGAAAGAGCCAGGTGGGGGTGATGCACGTCTTTAATCCCAGCACTCGAGAGGCAGAGGCAGGTGGATCTCTGTGATTTGGAGAGGAGGTCTAGGAAGAAAGACCTTTTCATGCCTTTCCTGATGATCCTTGGGCTCTCAGAGCAGCAGGAAAGCGCCCGCCAGGTGCACATGCCTATAATCCCAGCTCTGTGGAGCCCAAGCAGGAGGATGACAAACTCAATGGCAGCCTAAGAGCCTGTCTCAAAACAAAAGCCGGAGGTGGAATTCAATAGCAGAATGCTTGTCTTGCATGCCCACAGCCCTGGGTTTGAGCCCCAGCAGAGCAGAAACTACAGGATAATAGCGGCCTTTGTGCCCATTGGGCAGATAAACTGCCCTGCAGACAATATTCCTGTCATGAAGAACCATGTCTATAACGTATATTTGATTGTTTCAGGGAATACAAAATAAGTGATTAGAAATGTAAATGTTTAGGGAAATGTAAATGACTTTTGTACATGCAGGGCTTCTTTCTTTTTTCTTATTTTTTTTTTTATTTTATGAGAGAAGGTTTCTCTGTAGCTTTGGTGGCTGTCCTGGAACTATCTGTTGTAGACCAGGCTGGTCTTGAATGCACAGAGATCCACCTGCTTCTGCCTCCCGAGTGCTGCGATTAAAGGCATGTGCCACCAACACCCAGCCATACAGGGCTTCTTCATTCTGCCTTTCAGTTTTTTTCTTTTTTCTTTTGTGTGTGTGTGTGTGTGTGTGTGTGTGTGTGTGTGCGTGTGCGTGTGCGTGTGTGTGTGTGTGTGTGTGTGTGTGTGTTAGAATTTCATGTTGTCAAGGCTGGCCTTGAACTCACCATGGAATGGGGCTGGTCTTGATTTTCTTGCATCCATTTCCTCAGTATTTTGAGTTCAGACATGTGGCAGCAGCCTAGCTTGTGTGTAGGTGTGTGTGCACGTGTGGTCATGTGAGTGCAAATGCTGCGTGTGCGTGTGTGAAAGTGAGGGAATCTCTGGGGTGTCTTCCTCTTCTCTCCCCTGCTTACATTTTGAGACAAGGACTCTCACTGAACCTGTAGCTCCCAGACTGGCTAGGCTGCTGGTGAGGAGCTTCAGGGATCCGCCTGTCCCCACTGTCCCCAGCTTTTACATGGTGGAAGGAATCTGAACTCCAGTCTTCATGCTTACACAGCAGGCATTATACTGACCGAGGCTTCTCCTTCGCCCCTCTTTCCAACCTTTGCAAAGTCTGAAGTTACTTCTAAATAGGAAAGCGTTTTAAAACTGAACAGTATAACTGGGTGGTGGTGGCACAGCCTTAAACCCCAGGACATGGGAGGCAGGCAGAGGCAGGCTGATTTCTGGGAGTTCAAGGCCAGCCTGGTCTACAGAGTGAGTCCTAACTGCTCCATCGCTACTTAGAAACCCTGTCTTGAAAAAGCAAAAGTAAATAAGTAGATAGATCAATAGATAAAATTAAAAAGCTCCAAATTCAGCCCACACTAGATATCGGCACACTGTGTCTTGAGTGGTAAAATTGCAGGCATGCGCTACCACACCCGGCTTTATACAGAAACTTTGAAGGGCTCAGTGGGGGAAGGCGCTTGCTACCAAGCCTGATGACTTCAGTCCCCTAGACCTCCATTGTGGGGGTGAGAACAGACTCCCTCGGGTTGTCCTCTAGCTTCCACATATGCTCTATGCCACGAATATTCACTCATAAATAAATAAACACACAATAAACTGACGATAAGAAAACAGTACCAAGCTGAGCATGGCGACACATAGCTGTAACCCGAGCACTTAGACATGATCCTTACACTACTTAGACCTCCAACTTCTGATCCTTCTAAGTCGAAGGAGAAGGATCAGAACTCTCAGGCCAACCTTGGCTCAACATTTCCCAGTTGGAGGCTAGCCTGGGTTATATTAGACATGGTTGTAAGTAATAAACAAGTGGACCTAGAACTCAGTGTGATGCCCTATGCCTGTAATCTCACCAGCTGGAGGACAGGCAGAAGGATCATGAATTCAAAGCCAGCCCAAGTTACATACCAAGTTCCATGCCAGCCTGGACTGGATAGTAAGATCCTGGCTCCACAAAACAAAACAAGGATTAGTTGAATATGGTAGCACATGCCTTTCTTTAATCCCAGCAGTCAGGAGGCAGAAGCAAGAGGATCTCTGTGGGTTCAAGGCCAGTGTATAAATGGAGTTTCAGGACTACAGAGAGACCCTGTCTCAAAACAATGACAAAAAACAAAATCAAGGATTGAATGAGGGAAGAAAAGGGAGAAGGAGGTAAAGATATCACACACTAGTTGAGTGCATGTACACTCACATGACCACACATGTACGTACACCTACACACACACACACACACACACACACACACACAAGCTAGGCTGCTAGCACATGCCTATCCTTGAGTTCTTCCCATGGTCCTGCACATATGATCCCACCACTGCAAAAATAAATAGATAAGTAAATAAAAGAAAAGATTTAAAGTAGGGACAGTTAAATGTGCCATGGGATCCCCTACATTATGGAATAATATGTATTTGGAAAGATGAATAAAAATTTCTAATCCAGGGTTGGTGGCACATGCCTGTAACTCCAACACTTGAGAGGCAGAGACAGGAAGATCAGAAGTTCAAGGTCATCCTCAGTTAAATATTGAATTTGAGGCCAGTTTGGGCTACAAGAAACCTTCTCTCAAAAATGAATAAAACCTTGCAGTAATTGCCTCAGTTATTAAGTAGACACACCTGGGAAGACAGAACCTCAAAGAGTTGCCTTCACCAGATTAGTCTGCAGACATGATGACAGGGTGTGTTCTTAACTGTGAACTCACGCAGGGGAGCCTACTCTCATTATGGTGGGTAATGTGATCCTGGGACAGGAGGTTCTCTTGTACAAGGAAGGTAGAAAGCCAGAGAGACAAAGCCAGTAAGCAGCCTTCATCCATGGTCTCTGCTTCAGTTCCTGCCTCCAGGTTCAAACCTCGGCTTTGCTCATTGATGGAGGGTGAAGTGTAGTAGAAAACAACCCCAGCCTCCACAAGTTAGTATCAGTCATGGCGTTTATCACAGCAGTGGAATCCAAACTAGGAAAGACCCCAAATGAGACTAGATCCCTCATCTCTTTCAGTCCCTTAAGGGAGCCTCCCATTGACCATCACAATAAAGACCAGTATTTCCTGAGGGTCTAATTCTCTACACTGGTGTAACCACACTAGAAGATTCCAGCCAGGGCTTGTTAAGATTAAACCCTTCTGGTCCTGACTGAAGGCAGGTTTTGCTGTGAGGCTACTCTACCTTGAGACCAAAGCAGGCTTGGTCCCAGCCATCCATCCCAGAAGGCTGTCCACGTCACCCCTGACAGATAAGCAGGGTCAAAGCACTGACAAAAGTCAGGGGTCACCTTCTAGAGCAGATTTAGAGCTGCGCGTGGCTCTAACAGATGTGATAACTCAAATGGACTTAACAGACATCTATAGAACATTCCATCCAAACAGAAAAGAAAACACCTTCTCAGCACCTCATGGAATCTTCTCAAAAATTACTAGGTAACAAAGCAAACCTCAACAGAATCAAAAAACTTGGATTAACCCATGTATCTTATCAGATCTCCATGGCTTAAAATTAGAATTCAACAGCAATGCTGATTCCAGAAAGCCCAACACATGGAAATTAAACAATGCTCACAGAATCACCAATGGGTCAGGTTAAGAAATAAGAAAGAAATTAAAGACTTCTTAAAATTCAATGAAAATGACCACATAACATACCCAAGTTTATGGTACACAATGAAAGCAGTGTTAAGAGGAAAGTTCATAGTACTAAATGCCTACATAAAGAGTAGAACTCTAAAATAACTCTGAGGCCATTTCTGAGGCCTCTTAGCCTTAGTGCTTTCCCCCCTTCTCTGGGAACCAGGAGTTTAACAATTACCCACACACTTACTGAAATGTTGGAAACTCTCCATCTCCCTGAGTCTTTGTGAATGTTCTCCAGATACAACTCAGTTATTGAAATTAGGGCATGATAACCCTTAAGATGTTGACTCAGTTCCTGATGTTTTGACTCAGTCCCTGGGAAGGGGTCAAATTAACCCTCAAATGTTTCCTCTTACCTCACCTGATCTGGCAAACGCCCTCCAGCCCTGGCTCAGACCAATTATTGTTAATAGGCCTTTGAATAACCCAATCCCAATAGTTGGAAAACAACCCCTGAGTTCCCCCCCTTGTTTCTATGGCTTTTTGCTTCAAAGGTAGCCTGTACCAACTATTTAGAGTCCTTGGCTTGAATGCTGAGTGACCCTGTCACAAGAGAATTAAAATCCTCATGCTTTTACATAAACTGCCATGTGAGAGTGCTTTCTTGGGGCCACTCCTCCTCGGTAATTGGACTCTAGGGTCCAACACTAGAATACTCTAAATCTTCCCCAGAGAATGAAAAGATAAAGGCAGCACACAAAAAACAAAAACTATGAATTAACAGTTTATCAGTCAACATATTAATCTTTTTTGAGACAGGGTCTTCTAGACAGCCCTAGCTGTCCTGAAACTCACTCTGTAGACCAAGCTAGCCTCTGCTTCCCTTGTGCTGGGATTAAAGGCATGTGACGATGCCTGGCATCTCACCAGTTTGTTAGTAATTTGATTTCCCCAACATTTCCTCCCACTTAAACCACTTTGGGTGACAGACTACAGTACCTGGGACTGGAGAGATGGCTCCATAGTTAAGAGCACTTGCAGAGGACCTGGTTTGTTTCCCGGCACCCGTGTGGAGGCTCACAACCATCCATGACTCCAGTTCCCCTAGGTCCAATGCCCTCTTCTGACCTCCGCAGGCACCAGGGATACACGTGGTGCACAGATGCAGCAAAACACTCGTGCACAAAGAATATTTTTTTAAAACACTAATACGACATATTTTACCCTAGATCTTGTGTGTCGAATGCCATACTAACACATACATGTATTCGCAATTGCTATATTTCAATGAAAAGATTAAAAAAAAGCATATTTAAGAAGAAAATAAAATGCTCCACTAATTAAAAAACCTGAATCTTGCCGGGTGATGGTGGTGCACGCCTTTAATCCCAGCACTCAGGAGGCAGAGACAGGCAGATCTCTGTGAGTTTGAGGCCAGCCTGGTCTACAGAGCGAGTTCCAGGACAGGCTCCAAAGCTCAGAGAAATCCTGTCTCAAGAAACCAAAAAACAAAAATAAGAAACAAAAAACAAAACCCTGAATCTTCAGAAAACACGGTAATGCATAACTCTTATGTTTGGATTCCTAAGCTGCATTTAAAAAATCTTTTTCTGGTAGGAAGGCCGGCATCATTCCGCTCCTCAGATGTACCTGAGGAATGCGGCTGGCTGCGGCCAGAGGGAGCCGGAGACGCACTAACATATCTAGAGTTCACATCGTGCTCTTGGTGCCGGCTCCTCTCTCTCCTCCTCTAGTGCACAAGTGAGAGCCAGCAATGGCACACAAGCCTTTAATCCCAGCACTCGGGAGGCAGAGGCAGGCAGATCTCTGAGTTCAAGGCCAGCCTTGGTCTACAAAGCAAGTTTCAGGACAACTAGGGCTACATAGGGAAGCTCTGTCTTGAAAATAAATAAAATACCAGTAAGAGATAGCAATTGGATTTAGGTTCAAGTGTTGGTTCCCTCAACCCCTGCACCCACAAAGCTGGGTAAAGTGTTGAAGAATCTCTTGACAGTGGGCCCTAAATGCTGAGATAAGTAGCTTAGGTTCGATTTTATGGTAGATGGGTAGGTAGCTTCATAACCTGAGTGCAGGAGCAGTTAAGTGAAGCTGTTCTGCGAGAGCCTTGGCAATGGTGCATGTGTGCGAGCCAAATGACCTGCGTCTCAGGCCCCACAAGATGGCAGGACAGAGCCAGTTCCCCTGACCTCCACAAGCTCCGTAGCAGCTGTGGGACCGCTCCCCCCCCACCCCTCCTCCGCACAGGCACAGTAAAGTAAAAGCGCTGGGTTTCAGGCCAGCCAGGGCGGCTTCAAAATGATAACAAGGAAATAATTAAATGAAACTGTTCCCGGAACTGACGTGTGGGACACTGGTGTGAGCTGACCGAGCATTTTCAGGCTTAAGAGGCTGGCTTGGGTCAGAGACTGGTGCGACCACACTTGTTTGTATCCCAAAGGGCTGTTTAATGAGCCGGTTCTCCTTGCCTGCCTTAGGTAAAAACCGAATGTCTGTTGCCCCGTGGCCTGCCCAGCTGTTCAATAGCTGTTGTTAAAATGGAGTCCCCTTTAAATTCCCAAGGAAAGCTTTACATAATGACTGGGTCTGGTGTCATCCGATGCTTTATTTTCCTCTCTTCTCTCGCGTACCCTTCTAGGAGAGGCCAGCCCAGCAGCCATGCCGTCCCCGCAGAGCCCTGATCTGCTGCTCTCTGCAGTGGGGAGTGGGCAGGCTGCCGCCACCTTTGCCCTCCCCCTTGGCTCCCAGCACACGGACATGTGTCATCTGCCTTCCAGTCACAGAGCAAATGGTCCCATGTCATATTTCACATGTCAGCTTTGGGGGATCCTGGCTTTATTTCCTCTAGCAACTAATACAAGTAGGCTGCTGTGGGGGTTCGCTGCCAGGCAGCAGCTGGTCGTTTCTCATCCTGTGCCAGGTGTTGCTGGATTCCCGCTTCTGCCTCTGTGCAGGAGTGCACAGCTCACAGGAGTGCACAGCTCACTGCACACTCCCAAGGAGCTCTGCCAGCCCCACTGGCCTCCCGCGGGGTGTCTGTCGGCTGAACTTATTGTCATGCTACGTTAGTATCTTCAGTTAGCATTTCTATCGCTATAACCAAAAACCGTGACAGGAAGCAAGCTGGGGAGGAAAGGGTTGATTTGCCCTATACTTTCACATTGCTGTTCACCACTGGAGGAAGTGAGGACAGGAACTCAAGCAAGGTAGGAACCAGGCCACGGAAGAGAGCTGCTTACTGACTTGCTCCCCAGGGCTTCCTCGGCCTTCTTTCTTATAGAACCCAGAACCACCAACACAGGGATGACACCGTCCACATGGGCTGGACCCTCCTCCATTGATCACTAACTGAGAAGATGCCTAACAGCTGGATCTCAAGGAGGCATTTCCTCAACTGAGGCTCCTTCCTCTCTTATGGCTCTAGCTTGTGTCGAGTTGACACACGAAACTGGCCAGTACAATGTCTTGTGACTGGAGGTTTTAGGGCAAAAGTCCTGGGTCCAGGAGCCCACCCGAACCTCCGAATTGGCCTTCTTGACGAGAGCGGTGAAGAACAGGAGGGTGTCACTGTGTGTGCATCACAAGTACAGCTAAAGGGGTCCAGTGACCCCAGGTCCACTTTCCAGTGGACAGATATGATTTAAATAGAGGAAGAATGGGGCTGGAGAGGTGGCTCAGTGTGCTGGGCGGTGGTGGCGCACGCCTTTAATCTCAGCACTCAGGAGGCAGAAGCAGGCAGATCTTTGTAAGTTCGAGGCCAGCCTGGTCTATAGAGAGAGAGAAAGCTTGTCTCAAAAAAAAAATTAGCTGCTCTCCCAGAGGACCCAGGTTTGATTCCCGGCACATACATGGTGTTTACAACCTTCTGTAACTTCAATTCCAGGGGCCTGGCACCATCTTCTGGGCTCCTTAGGAATCATACATGCTTAACACCCATGCACATAAATTAATAAGAAAAATAAAGAATAGGGGCAGGGAAGTAGAGGTGGTCAAGGTGAAGTTCAGTGGAGCCCTGTGTCTGTTTCTTCATAGAGATAGTGCCCCTTACTGTCTGGGTGGCCCTTACTGCCTTCGGTGGTGGTGGGGGTTTCTATGGGAGCTTATTCCTGCTTCAAGAAATAGCCTGACACCAGAGACAGTTGCTCTCCTCTGGCCCAAGAGGCTCTGCTGCTTCTGTCATCCAAGTTGACTGCGGGTCACTCACGAGCTGAAGGTGTAGTGGTGTCTGGGCCAGGGATGATGTAGAGAGGTCATGACATAGGTGGTTTCCAACTTAACAGCAGAATATGGGCTAAAGGGACAGAGCGGAACAGATTTTTATGTCTGCCTTCAAGTCAGGGAAGTCATGAAACTGTTAAACTCGCTGTGTGGCATAAAGAAAAGAGCTTTTCAGTTTCCAGGCAGAATAGAGTATTGATATGTATGTATCCCAGACCAGCTTCAAAGCTGCCATTCTTCTGCCTCTGCTTCTTGAGCACGCTCCCAAGCCTGGCCTCAAGGCACCTTAAGATGGAAATCTCTATTGTTGATAGTTAGAGGCATGGAATGAAGGGGTCTGTACAAAGAGGGGACAGAGAGCAGTGCCACATGCTTGAGGACTGGGAAGGTACACCCTTACAGACTTGTGGGGCTCTTGTTTGTTTTTAGGCAGAGTCTTGCGCCCCATCCAGCCTAGCTTTAAATGTCTGCTGCAGCGTGAACTGGCCTCAGACTCACCGTCGCTCCTCAGCCTCCCGAGTTCTACCATCTCAGGACTGTGCCACCTTACTGGGTTGTTTTGTTGTTTATTTTGCTTCTAGGAATGCTACATTTTTGACTAGTAATTTTTGGAGTTTATATGCACATCCCAGTATAATTCTCCAGGTTCTCAAATGTTTTCCTTTAGAAGAAAAATACTATTTTGCTTAGTCACTGTTGTTATTTTTAAACCGATTGAGGAATGGGTGCAGTGACCTGCCTCGGTCTTGGCTCTTGGTCACCATGACCTCTGCCTATTCTCTGGCACAGGGTGGAAAGCGTGGCTCCACAGTTCATTAGGGAATTCCTATGATTCTTCAGTGCAGCCTGAGTGGGGTTTTAAAGGCTGAGCTGAAGTGAATAGGCCTCTCTTGCTGTTGTTGATATTAGCGTCCACGACACACTGTGCTGTCCGTTGCTCAAACTGACAAACAGGAGTTTAATTTCAGTTAAGTGCTGTGCTTTTCAAAGCCGCACTATGAGGAAGGGCTGGATCTGGGGCCAAGAATACAAAAGGAACAGTTATACAATATTTGCTCCCCCTTTCAACTCAGAGGACACAGAACATCCGAGAACCTGGGAATAAATATCAGACATTTGAATGTTTGCAGGGCTGCGAATCCAAAACTGCCCACCCTTCAGGCTCTGGCGCTTTGCCCAGCTCGACTGTTTTGTTTTGAGCCTCACTATGTAGCCCTGGCTGGACATGTTGCTTCTGCTCCCTGAGTGCCAGGATTACAGGTGGTGCCACTATACCGTGATGACCTCGCTTTCTTAGTTACCTATGTGTGGGCACGCATCTGTTGTGTAGAGGTCAGAGGACAGCTTCTGAGAGCTCTTTCTTTCCACTATGGGTGAAGGGGACTGACTCCCGTCGGGCTTGGCAGCGAGCACCTTTGCCTGGTTTACCTTCACTTTCTTGAGCAAGAGTTTCTTCTTACGTTCAACTGTAGCCCACGCTGCACATGCCCCTGTTCTCTGGAATTCAGCTAAAGAATCCCTGCTCACCCCTGGGGAGATGGGATTGCGTTCTCTGGCATCTGTGTATTGTCTTACAGGTGGCTAACTGCTCCACAGCTTATTCAAGAGTAGAGCACACAGTAGGTGCTCAGTATTCTTACTCAGTTAAGAAATAAGCCAGGAGTGTAGCTCAGTCAAGAGTGTTTGCCTCATTCACCAGGCCTGGGTTCAACACCAGCACCACAAGAAATAGCAAGGGGTGTGTGTGTGTGTGTGTGTGTGTGTGTGTGTGTGTGTGTGTGTGCTGGGAAGGATGAGGCAGACCAGGGATCTCATACCCAGATGGTTACAACAAGAAGATCAAGAGTTCCAGGCTAGCCTGTACTACATGGTAAGACTCTGTCTCAAACAAGACCTCAGCATGTATGAAATGTATCATAACTTCATTGTTTTGTTTTTGTTATTCTTTTGAGAAAGGAAAACTTAATGTAGACTCGGCTGGCCTCAAATACAGAGATCTGCTTCCCAAATGCACCACTCACCTGGCATTTCCTTGGTCCTTTTGTTCTTTTTCTTTTTTCTTTTCTTTCTTTTTTTTTGTTTTTGTTTTTCAAGACAAGGTTTCTCTGTAGCTTTTTTTCTCACACCCACACTCGCCACAAGAGGGCGCTTCTCTGTAGCTTTGGAGCCTGTCCTGGAACTAGCTCTTATAGACGAGGCTGGCCTCGAACTTGCAGAGATCTGCCTGCCTCTGCCTCCTGAGTGCTGGGATTAAAGGCTGCACCACCACCTCCCGGCATCGTTCATTTTTTAAAAAAAAAATGTATTACTGTATAAATGATACCAATCAAAATTCCCACTTCGTCCTTTCCTCCCTCTTCCCTCCCGAGTTCTTTCATTCTTTCGTTCTTTTTAAATATTTGCTTCATGTTACTATTTTACATAGCCTGCAGTTCTGACAGTGTCTCCACAGATGTGCTTGAGGGGCACTGAACATTAAAACATTAGGTAATACAATATAAACAGATTAAATAGAAGTGAACACTGAAGCATATTTTCAAAATTTCCAAAAATTTAAGAATGTATCAGAATTAATGACATGAAGAAAAAAACGTTTGAAATTTTTTTAAGTTAAAAACTTTCCTGATGCTGTTTATTACAAGGGCTCTGAGGAGAGGGGACGACAAGGACATCTCCAGGGCTCTGAGGAGAGGGGACGATGAGGTCACACCAGTGCTTTGAGGAGAGAGGACGATGACGAGGATGTCTCCAGGGCTCTGAGTAGAGAAGATGCAAACATCTCCAGGATCTGGAAGAGACAAGGCAATGAGGACATCACCAAAGGAGATGTCTGGCCTAATCTTGCTGTCTGGTCTCCACATGGTGGCACCTAAATCTTGTTCTCCAGGACATGAAGTATCTTCCGCTGTGCTGGACCTGCTTTCAAGATATCTGAAAACATTACTTTATCAACATGTCAGGTCAACATTCAGGGCTCCATCAAATCTGAGGGAAGCAGTAATGGAAGACACAATCTGGCTAATCAGGCAGTTAAGGTTAGTGTAGGTGGGGCACTCAATGTCGAGGTTTCTACGACAGATGTCATAGATGGCCTCGTTGTCTACCATGAAGGCACAATCAGAGTGCTCCAGGGTGGTGTGGGTGGTGAGGATGGAGTTGTAGGGCTCAACCACAGCGGTGGAAACCTGGGGGGCTGGGTAGATGGCGAACTCCAGCTTGGACTTCTTTCCGTAATCAACAGAGAGCCTCTCCATCAGCAGGGAGGTGAACCCAGAGCCAGTTCCCCCGCCAAAGCTGTGGAAAACCAGGAAGCCCTGAAGACCTGTGCACTGGTCGGCCAGTTTGCAAATTCTGTTCAAGACGAGGTCAATGATCTCCTTGCCAATGGTGTAGTGGCCACGGGCATAGTTATTGGCAGCATCTTCTTGCCTGTGATGAGCTGCTCAGGGTGGAAGAGCTTGAGGTAGGTATCAGTGCGAACTTCATCAATAACTGTGGGTTCCAGGTCTACGAACACTTCATAGATGACAGTATGCCCCTGGAAGGGAGACATCTTGATAACATACATGAGATGTCTGAAGAACTCGCTAAAGAAAATGTCAGTACCAAAATGAATTGATTGTAGGACTCTTCTTCAAGCAACACCTTGTCAAGCCACCTGTGGAGTCTGCATGGTCTCTCACGTAAGATGTGGCACAAGCTTCAAGGAAGTGCGCCCGCAGAGAAGGTGTCTCACTGAAGATGGTATTGAAGGAGTCATCTCTTCCCCCAATGGTCTTATCACTTGGTACTGATTGTCAGGCTGGATGCCATGGTCTAGAGTTCCCAGCAGGCATTGTCGATCTGGACACCAGCCTGGTCAATGTGGACAGAGATGCACTCATGCATGGTTGCTGCTTTTCACGGCTTCCTGGAGGATGGTAGAGGTGAGGAGGAAGTGTTGCTTCTTACAGTGCAATTCTTAGGTGGTTGATATAAGAGAAACTGCAGTCCAATATTTTCTTTTCAGAAGTTTGTTTTTGGCCAGATTGTGTTGCTATGGACCAGTCAACATGAGCACTGGGACCAACGGGACAGGGTCTCAGGATAGGTGAGTAAGGAGTCACCGAATGCCAAACACGAGACTCAAAGGAATTGCATTTGAATGTATCTTTATTAGGCATAAGACTCATCCTTTATACAGAAAAGATTGCTTAACAACATGTTTTTTTCATGTGGTACAGATTACTCTTAGAATTATATCAGATACATGAGACTAGATTTCCATCAGACATATGTCCCTGGTGTGAGTCTGCAGTTGGTTATGCTAGACATGGATTGACATTAGTTTTGATATAAATCTTTATCGAGGCTATGAGTTCATGGCATTTTGACCTAAGGGCAAGCAGTTGTGGTTAACAGTCACACAGTCTACAGTCTTATATATGAAGCTAAAAGCCTCGTCCGTTCACATACCTTGTCTGTTTTCCTCTGAGATGACTTCCTTTGAGCAGGGTTGTTTCTAATCATTTCAGTGCTTCAATCTTTCTGAAGCCGACTGACAAAAGGTGATAAAGTCATCTCTTCCAGATTCTAGTTCTTCACTGGAGGAGGTCAGGACAGGAATTTAAGCAGGAACCAGGAGTCAGGAGCGGGTACAGAAACCATGGAAGAGTGTTGCTAATAACTTGCTCCCTATACCTTGTTCAGCCTGCTTGCTTTCTTGTTTATCTATATCTATATCTATATCTATATCCATCTCCATCTCCATCTCCATCTATATCTATATATCTATATCTATATCTATATCTATATCTATATATATATATATATATATATATATATGTCTATCTCTATCTATTCATTCCAGGTCACCTTCCCTTCTCTCCTCCTGCTCTCCCCACCTGCCACCCCACCCCACATCCGCTCTTCAGAGATGGTAAGGTCTCCCATGGAAAGTCAAATCTGTCCCATCACCTTTTTGAGGCAGGATCAAGGTTTTCCCCCTATCTCTCACAGTGCCTAAGCTGAGCAAGGTATCCCTCCATAGAAAATGGTATCCACAAAGTCAGTTCATGCATTAGGGTTAGATCCTGGTTCTACTGCCAGTGGCCCCACATACTTCCCATCTGTAAGGGATTGGTTATAAGTTGTATAGGGTTGGGGGTAGAATATGAAGTTTAGGCTCAGGAATCTTTTTGGGAAAAAAAGGAATGAGTGGTATGGGATAATAGGTAGATTAATGTATCTACTTGGAAATTACTCATTATAAACAATTTACATTGCTATAGATTCTTTGTATATTGACACATATGTAAAATTATCTTTGTATTCCTGTCTCAGACCATTTGTACATTATATAAATTATTTATACTTGTAATAAACTAAATTATATTTGTAATATTGTATGTTATTTATATTTACATTTGTGTACATATTGTAAAGTTATTTTGTTATACTGTGTGTTCCTACCTCTGCTTAAGATATTTTGCATATTGATGTGATTTAGGATATTTTTATCATATTGCACTATACATTTCTACATCTGACAAAGATATTTTTATATTGATACAATTTTGAGGTCATTGTCCTTGTGCTCACATCTGCTTAAAGACTATTATATAAAGCTTTAGTCTTTCAGATTTACAGATTAATAGTCACCCATGTTTGTTATACTAGTACTGTTAGGGTCTTGATGTATAGAGATGTACTCTACATAGACAGGTAATCTTCAAACACTTCAAAGACCTGTAGAACATGGCACTTAAATAACTCAGGATTGTGTTAAAATTAGACATGGTTGCTCCTGGCAGCACAAATTTATTCTTGAGAATGTTGAACATCAAAGACACTCCACTTGGAGCTTGTTTTCTATGCCACTTATTGGCAAAACTGGCCTTTGGGCAAAGAACTGCTCTTGCCTCAACTGCTGACAATATGTGCACTGTTCAAACTAGAAAAAAAAACAGGATACAGGGTTGTAAAAGGAGTGGCGGGCTGCTTCCCACTCAGCTCCCAGCCACCCAGCTAGCTTATACCTGAAATAATTACACAGAAACTGTGTTCATTTAAACACTGCCTGGCCCATTAGTTCTAACCTCTTATTGGCTAACTCTTACATATTTGTTTAACCCATCTCCATTAATGTATATCGCCACTTGACTGTGGCTTACCATGAGTCTAACCAGCTCAGAGAGGAGAGCCATGGCATCTGCCACGCTGCCTCCTTCCTCCCAGAATTCTGTTCTGTCTTCCTCACCTACCTGAGTTCACCCTATCAACTAGGCCAAGGCAGTCTCTTTATTTAACCAATGAAAGTAACACCTAGACAGAAGACCCTTCTACACCAATATAAGCAAAAGTGACTGCTGAACTTTGCCAAGACAGGATAGGACAGTCTTTCAAATCTTGCTGCTTTTTAAAATGGCCTGTCAGATACTCTAGGCCTCAGTGAAAGCTGGTTGCCCCAACATTGTAAATGAGACTTTGGGTGACTGCCCAGGCAGCCAGCCAGTTGTTTCTTCCTGTGTCCCTAGGACAAAAGACCACACCAGCTCTCTACCTTTACTGTGTGAGTGTTCTCAAATAAATATTTATCCTTTATTCCAGTCTATTATGACTTCCTTACTTACACCTACAAAGGGGTTGGAAACTCTCTCTACCTTTATCATCCTATCGTCCCAGAGGAGGCTCAGAATTAAACTGAAGTGACATAGAAAAATATAATTCAGGCTTTATTTGAAATGGAAGCCTATATATGTATATATATATATTTCGACCAGGGCTAGAGATGGCTCAGTGTGCAAGAGTGGGGAGCCATGGCTGTGGGCTCATGTTAGCCATGGGACTGTGAAGGAGCAGAAACATGTAAGCTTCAGAGACTTGCAGCCTGAGTTCTATGTGGTTGTGAGTCACCCCATATGGGTTCTGGGACCTAAATGCAGGTCCTCTGTTAGAGCAGCCAGTGCTCTTAACTGCTGACCCATCTCTCCAGCCCTGTTCATAGTGGCTTTAAATGTATTTTCTTCAATGAAGGAGAAAATCTGTAATATGCAGATATCTGTAATATGCAGTCAAACGAATTGTGCAGTTTGAGGGCTTCTGGAACCACCTCTGCCACAGCTGTAATAAACTTCTGTGTTAATTTCTCTAGCCTTAACTTCTATAGCAGAAGTGGGGCTGTTTGCCATGCCATTCAGGCAAGGACTTAGCTAGTCCTCTGCACTGGGCTGTTACCTTCTGCAGTAGTTTGAACATAATTGGCCCCCATAATCTCATAGGGGGTGGCACTATTAGGTGTGGCTTTATTGGAAAGGGTATGGCCTTGTTGGAGGAAGTGTGTCACTGTGGGGTGTGGACTTCAAGGGGAATGTGGTAGTTTAAATGTAATTGCCCCTTATACTCTCATAGAGAGTGACACTGTTAGGAGGTGTGACTTTGTTGAGTGGGTATGGCCTTGTTGGAAGAAGTGTGCCACTTTGAGGCTTTGTGGTTTCCTGTGCTTAGGCTACTGCCCAGAATCTCAGTTGACCTCCTGTTGCCTGCAAGATATAGAACTCTCGGCTCCTTCTCCAGCACCATGTCTGCTGCACGCTGCCATGATCCCTGTAATGATGATAAAGGACTGAACCTCTGAAACTAAGCAAACCACCCCAATTAAATGTTTTCCTTATAAGAGTTGCCATGGTCACCGTGCCTCTTCACAGGCCTGGACACCCTGCGACACCGTCCAATGCCATGAGGCACACCTGCGCCTTTGCAAACCTCCCAGAACTGAAGAGGGAGCTATCCAGGTTCTGACAACAATGCTGATTTATGTGGGAGAGGCAGAGCCATGAGCTGTCTTTCTTCATTCTCTGCTTTCACAAACGGGATCCCTGCACTGAAGCTTCTCAAAACTCATTCAGGGTGGCTGTGGGGGCGCATGGCTTTGATTGGCACTCAGGCGGCAGAGGCAGGTGGATCCTTGAGTCTGAGGCCAGCCAATGATCCATAGTGAGACCCTGTATTAAAACCGCCAACACACAATTCTTATTTTAGGACAAGGACCTAGTTCAACGGTATAGCCTTGCCTAGCATGCCCACAGCCCTTGGTTCAATCCCTACTACGACACCACAACCAAAAAATAATAATAATAATAACCACATGCCCACACCAAAATGGCTGAAGTCTAGCTGTGTGTGGTCATTTGAATGCTAAATGTCCCCACAGGCTCGTGGGCCTGAGCACTTGGTCCCCAGCCAGTGGGCTGCTTTGGAAGACTGTGAAACCTTTAGTAACCCTGCTGAAGAAAATGAATCACTTGATTTTTTATGGTCTGGTCCCAGTTCTCTCCACTCTCAGGTTCCTGACTGTGATACGATGTGACAAGCTGCCCAGGCTGCTGCCAGGATGTCTTCCCCCTCCCAGAAGGACTAGGCCCTTCCCTTCACCCCTCAGTCACCTCTAAGCTGATCTGGTCCCAGCATCAAGGGCCATCCCTTGTATGTTGTGCATCATACCTGGATGCAGAAAAACACATGTGTGCGTTCAAATGCCTTCCTTGTCTAAGGTGACGTTTCCTTCTCAGACGCTAAGACACAAATGAAGACAAGCCAGCCAAGTATTAGACTATTTCCATTTCTTAAAGGAATGTGAATTTATTGAGTTGATATTCAAAATAGGACTTCTGCATCTCAGAAAATATATTTGTTTACATCCATACAAACTGTAGCTGAGACCCTCGAGTGGCCCACCCAGGCTCACCCTCAGTGCATACACAATGATGTCTGTGCTTTCCTTCCAGGACCGGTGGGCTTTTTCCTCCCCCCACCCCCAGGATTTTCTTGTGTCTCTCTGCCTGTCCTAGAACTCACTCTGTAGACCAGGCTGGTCCAGAGCTCAGAGATTACTGAAATCTTCCTCTTAGGTGCTGGGATTAAAGGCATGCACCACCTCACCCAGTTCAGTGCCAGGGGAATTTGGTCAGAAGAATCCCCCAGGCCCTGCCCACTACATTTAGGGATTGCATTTAGAGTCCCCCCGCACGGTGTGCCCATTTTCCCTAACTGCAGGGGCCACCCTTTCACTGCCTAGAGTCTCTTATGTTCAACAAAGCACGTGCTGGATAATTAACCCCAGAATGCCAGTGGCCGGGTGCAGTCCCGCGGTGATGCTGGAGCATCATAAAAACTGTGTGGTGCAGCAGGATTTGGTGAACCACTGAACCAAAAGACAGAAAGCTGCTGACCTGAGAGCACAGGACAGCGAAAGCCAGAGCAGAGACACCAGGGCAGCAAGTGGGTTCAGATTTCATTTTCTGGGGGGAAGATTTTCTGTTAGTCAGACGTGGATTTTCACTTAGCTGGAGTTGATTTGTTCAGTTTGCAAACTGTCAGCTGCTTTATTCTCAAAGGCTTGGAGACCATTGGTCGCTGTGAAGGGGGTTCAGAGCCGTTTTGATTTGGTTTTGAGAGAGAATGTAGGAAATGGTTACACAGAATGAAGTGGACTTCGCCTCTCCCAGGTTAAAGTTTGCATCTAAACTGAAGCCTTGAGCCCTGGCAGGGCTTCGGCCTTGAGCCCATCCCACTATTTCACAGCGTACCCGTAGATGTGGGGTCGCACCAAAACCCAGGACAGCGGAGCCTGGATGTGCTGTAGCTTGAGCTTCGAGAAGCTGGCCTGCTCCAGGGCCTTCCAGCTCTCTCTCGTTAGGTTGCATCCGTCAAAGAGAAGGAACCAGGTAGGATCCAGAACCTGCTGCCAGAAGTAATTCCAGGTGGACCGCTGATCCGCCACGTGCTCCATGAAGTAGAAAGCACCTCCCTGAGAAAGAATACACACACACACACATACACACACATTTTAAAGATACTGGTTCTGGGGAAACAGCTTTACAAGATGTGTGAAGCATCAAATTTCAGGGCCTGAGGTCAACTTTGAGAATTCACCGGTAAATTATAATGGAGTTAGGTAACGGGTAATGTAGTTTGAATTTCGGTCACATTTTATACAGCGCTAGCTGGGCAAGATAGTCCATGCCTGGAGTCTCCACACAAGAGAGGCTAAGGCAGGATGATCTGAAGTGTTAGGCTTTTCCCAGTGTTTCACTGTAACCAGCATTAATGTCTACCAATCTTGGGAGCACTTGTAATTTCCAAACAGCTACATTGTTTACAAGCGGGGCTGAGTCCGTGGTGGGTGCCTTCTAAAACACCTTGGTAGAAGTTTTCAAATTGCCCTTCGGAGAAATTGACTCGCCTTTACACTTGGAACTAGCACGCCTGAGAAGGATGTGTCTTAGGGTTTCCACTGCTGCAGAGAGCCCTGCCTGCTTCCCCACCTCTACCCTCAGCCTGGCGCTGGACACAGGAAGGGGCTTCCTCCCTCCCGCCGGCACCTAGAGGACACTGTATGTACTGGCTGACCTTGATCCTCCTGCCTCTGCGGGCCCTGGGGCTGGGGCTGTTGGTGTGAGTCATGACATCTAGCTAATATAATCACATTGTAATAAAGTGACGGTTCCTTAAGGGAAAAAAAAAAACAGTTGTTTCCATGAGCAAACAAGGATGGGTATCAACAGACAGACCTAAAAGGAACCCAAGTACACAAGCTTTCTAGTAAAAAGATTTTATACCTACTAAGAACCTTAAAGATAAGTGTATTTTTACCTGAGTGTTCATGTGTGAGTGCCCATGTGTAGGGCTTTGTGTGGAGGTCAGAAGACAACTTCCGGTATATGGCTTCTCGGGGCAGTCCCCACTTTTGACCCAGCTTCTCACTGGCTGGATTTTGCCACCTTGGCTAGGCTAACTGGCCAGTGGCCCCAGAGAGCTGCCGGTTTCTGACTCGCCTGTTCTAGAATTAGTGTGTGCACACACACATGTGTGGACAGCAACAGTGGTTAACTTCAGGCAGTCTTTCTCCACAAGGAGAGTCTACACAAGGAAACTTGCCAGGTTTCTCTTATTTTTATATCTGTCGTTGCTCCTTCACAATCTTGCTGTTTTACTGTTGCGCTTTGGTGCTCAGAGTTCTGACTCCTCTCTCATGTTTGCTACACAGATGCTTCATGAATGAATTAATACCAAGTCCCTCTTTTTGTTTAAATTTTTCGTTACATTAATTTTGTCTGAGTGTGAAAACACAAGTGCGTGTGTAAGTGTGTGCACACGTGTGTTCTCTTCTCCCACCACGTGGACCTCAGGGCAGCAGACTTGACTGCAGCGCCTTTGCTGGCTGCGCTGTCTTACAGGCCGCCTCCCCTCTTCTGTCTTTTGTTGTTGTTATTCCTTGACTTGCGAAACAGTCTCAGGACATCAGCCCGGTCGGCCTCAAGCTCACTACACAGCAAACTCATCCTGGCACTAGCTGGTCTTGAACCCCCAGTCCTCCTGCCTCGAGCAGGCATAGCAGCTGTGTTCTACCACAGCCGACTTCTACTCTTACCCTTAAAAACAAAACAGAACAAAAAATCTTTCAATTCACCAGCAAAATGTCCCCAGACACTGGCTGTAAGTGCTGCAAACGCAGGAGCTGTCGGAGAGTAGGAGCCTACCTGCATGTGCTGTGTAGACCGGACTGTTACTTCATTCAGAATGCAAATGGCACCCAGGGCAGCATTTTATCCTTCGGTTTTACCCAGCCAGGGATGGTAAGTGATATCGCCTTTAGGGGAGAAACTGCACTTTGATTTTTCACCTGCAGCCCACGTAGGGCATGGACATGCTACCTAAGCAGCCCAGTGCGTTTCGGAGGGAGGAAAGAAACGCATCTCCCTTTTGCTGGCCTTTGCCAAGCTACTCTGGTCCTGGCCACCCAAAGGCAGAGTTCCAGATAGATTTCAGTTTAGAGATGTAGTTACCCCAAATTATACAGACAAGTTCAGGTAAAGCGTATGTTTAAGAATAGAAAACCAAATTTCCTAGTAAAAACGAAAAACCAAATTGTCATTTCCTCAGGCTAGGGCAGGAGACAGGAAGAAAAGCAGAGATGGGTTTGCTATGTCTGTGAATAGTCCCGGAGCTTGGCAAAGTGGGGCGGAACAAACTCTGCAGGGGTGTTGAGATTAGGAAATCTGAGCAGGCATGCAGGACACTCAGGACACGTGAGACTGTTGGGGAGGATATATATGTGGAAGGAGAGCTGAGGAAGAGCCTCAGTGTCTAGGGACAGCAAAGGGGCAGAAATGCCGAGATCCGGAAGATGGCAGCGATATTCTCACCGAAGAGGTGGACCTGGGTAGGGTGTAGTGGTGCACGTCTTTAATCCAGTACTTGGGAGGCAGATCTCTGTGAGTTCACAGCCAGCCTGGTCTACTTACAGAGTTTCAGGCCAGCCTAGCACAATTCAGTAAGAATGAGACCTGAATTCATAGCCATTGCTGTGTAACTTGGGTGCATTTCTTTTTTTTTTTTTTTTTTTTTTTTTTTTGGTTTTTTCGAGACAGGGTTTCCCTGTAGTTTCTAGAGCCTGTCCTGGAACTAGCTCTTGTAGACCAGGCTGGCCTCGAACTCAGAGATCTGCCTGCCTCTGCCTCCCAAGTGCTGGGATTAAAGGCGTGCGCCACCACCAACCGGCTTTGGGTGCATTTCTTAAACCTCTTTTCTGAAAGGATGAGCACAAGTACCTGCTTCAGAGGGTAATGGTTAGGGTAAACTGAGGCTGTCATGATGATCTAGGCTCGATTGAGCAGCCATAGACGCTAAGGAAGACAACCGAGGCCATGACTGGTGTGTGTCAGGTGTGGCTACCTGCTAGTTTGATCGCTACTCACCTGTCCTTGTGCCAGAGAGACTATGCTGAGCCCCCAGCCTCCCAGACACTGACTTTCGCTGGGTTTATGTGTGTACCACCACACCCAGCCAACTTTTTAATAGCTACAGCGTTCCTGACTATGTGACAACCTCCCATCCACAGACAGGTTTTCTCCCATTTCCACTAATGCCAGTGCTCCATTAATGACTATCCTTGTGATGGACAAGGTTTTGCACATGTGTAGCTGTAGATAAATTTTTAGTAGATAAAATTATGCTCACTTGATACTTTGATATGTCAAGTGTCTTCAAAAACTTTTGCTGTATGGGGGACCCTTCCCAGATCCACCCCAGTACCTAGACTATGTCTCAGACAGTGTCACGGTTAAAAATAGCCTCTAGGTCTTTCTCATACAATGGCTACTTTAATTTGTGTTCCTGATCTTGCCCAGTTGCTCATCTTGGTTTTTGTTTGTTTGTTTTTAACTCTGATCAGTTTTAAGAAACAAACCCATTGTCCTTAGTGACTTGCCAATTGCTGTTTGGTTTGGGGTTTTTGAGACAGGGTTTCGGTGTGTAGCCTGGGCTGGCCTGGGCTTCACTATGTAGACCAGGCTGGCCTCAAACTCATAGAGATCAGTCTGCCTCTGCCTCCTCAGTGTTGGCACTTGGAATGTTTTTTAATTGGGGGGGGGGGGGACATGAACCTGTTTTGGGAGCTACTGTTACCAAGTTCGACATTTGAGCTGTCCTGCAGGCTCTTGCCTCTGCAGCAGTTTAGAACTTTTTAAATTTTGATTTGTCAATCCTTACATTTGTCATTCTCCACCACTCCTTTTCTTTCTTTCTTTTTTTTTTTTTTTTTTTTTTTTTTTTTTTTTTTTTTTTTTGGTTTTTCGAGACAGGGTTTCTCTGTGGCTTTGGAGCCTGTCCTGGAGCTAGCTCTTGTAGACCAGGCTGGTCTCGAACTCACAGAGATCCGCCTGCCTCTGCCTCTTTTTCAAAAAAAAAAAAATCCTTCCCTGATTTTTTTTTTTTAAGTGTACTTTTTAGTTTAGTATACACCCAAAATTGACAGGACCACCCTTGGGGTTAGGGTTAGGGTTAGTCCTCATCTGTCACTCACCGGCCTCAGCACTCGGTACACCTCGCGCAGAATCTTCTCCTGGTTCTTCACCGAGCACAGCACGAGGGTGCAGACCACCACATCCATGGAGCCATCAGCCACCTGGCTCATGTTCTCCCCGGCTGCCACCACGAAGCGCTCGAACTGCAGCTGCCGGTTCTCTGAGACGCTCTTGAACAAGAACTTCTCAAAGCTTGGATTAGGGTCGACACAGGTCACCCTGCACCCGGGGGGATAAAACTTAAAGTTGGCCCCGGTGCCGCAGCCCACCTCCAGCAGCGACAGCTTCCCCGAGGGGCCCGCGAACTCTTGCAGGTTGCTGAAAAGCTCCTTCTTTTTGCTCGCCATCTGCTCGTTGTATGTCACCGTGAACCGCGACAGAAAGTAGGGAAACCACATTTTGCATATCCAGTTCCACATGCCTAAAAGGTTCAGCAGATACATGGGAAACGTCAGGATGCCGACAACCAGCCGGAGGACCAGGATGGCGAGCGACATCGCGGCGAATGGAGGAGAAAGGGCCACAGCCCGGAGCAGTCCTCTGGAGGAGCAGGGCGCAGGCTCCGGGCCGCGTTCCAGAGCCAACCAGGAAGGAAGGTGGAGCCGCCGAGCAGAAAAACAAAACCCAAGATTCCCTCCCCACCCACCCAGGAGATGAGGCAAAAGTTGGCACAGCTGGGTGCGCAGTGGCCCAGGGCTGTCCCTCGTGGTTCCTCAGGAGAATTGCAGCCAGAACTCCGATCTGGTCCTGCCTGGCCTTGTTTGGGTCTAGAGGCAGCGGCAAGGTTTCTGCCTCGGTTTGTTACATCACCCACCCAGCCAGTCAGCAAGTCACTCCTGAGGAGAGTCCCCGCGTGGATTAGAGCCCACGGGATGTTTGACTGAGACCCCTCTATCATAATTTAGCCTCCTCCTTTCTCCTCTCCCCACTGCACCCCACCCCGTCCTTTTCTTTTTCTTTTTCTTTTAAATAAAGGAAGTGAAAGGGATCTCAGCCTAGCCTCAGTCAACAATTTCCCAAGTTCCTTTTTAAAGAGAGGCTTTCATAGGTTAATAATTAATCAGGGATTTCTGCTAAGTCACTGTTTGACCCGCCTATCGTTTAAAGTGCAATTGTCATTCTTCACCTTCATTACACCTGGCTGTTATGTAACAGCCTCTCAGGGTAAACTAGTGCTCAGGAGAGTCACATTTGCACCCCGGGGAGTCTTATAAGCCCACCAGTTTATAGCTGCAAGAATCTGTCTTGGTGGGAGTGTTCTGGGTTTTTTGCCAAACTTGTTGTTAGACCAAGCTGGCCTTGAGTTCTTGATCCTGCTTTGACCTCCCAAGTGCTGAGATCACAGACCTCAGTCACAAAAGCCTTGCTGCACAGACTTCTTGTATTGTTTATTAAATCATTTGCTTCTGTTTCTACTGAGTGCTTGAACAGGTCTTAATGAAATTAAGTGAGCTATCAAAGCAATTCTAAGTGAAACACGGAGCTTTTGATGTGTGAATGGCAATAGAATCATAGACACAACTGGAAGAATTGAGACACTAATACATTCACGCAGCTCTGCAAGTCTGATCAAGAATGCCACTCCACCGGTTTCCAGATGAAATGGAGTGAGACAGCCATAGCATCTGACAATTGGCAGGTCAGTGTCAGCATCAGAGAAGGGAACAACTCACATTCTAAAGCACAAGTGTGCTGGGGACCCGCGGAGCTGTGTTCTCTTTTGGATCTTTCTTTTATTTGATGGTGGACGTGGATGGTACAAAGGGTTAAGCCCAGGGCCTCATGCATGACGAGCAACTACTCCATCACTGATCCTAACCCAGGGAGGGGTGTATAGGGGTGATTTAAAGTCCACTCACACTATATACCCTACACTTATGCAATTCCAACAGCAGGACCTGGTGGCACACACCTTAACCCCAGCACTGAGGAAGCAAAGGTAGGCAGAGGTGTGTGAAGTCTGTGGGACCAGGCTGATGTACACAGTGACACAGGAAACACCCCCATCCCAACTGTAGAATAGAGAGGCCTGTATTATAACAAGTATTATAACAACCAGTCCATGAGTGTGTGTGTGAGCACATGTGTGTGCACATGTGTGTGCTAGAGCATATGCAGTTTTTTCATTTTAAAATTTTATTTATTTGTTCATTTATTTATTTGGTTTTTCAAGACAGGGTTTCTCTGTGTAGCTCTTTCTGTCCTGGAATTTACTCTGTAGACCAGACTGGCCTGGAATTCAGAGATCCGCCTGCCTCTGCTCCCGTCCCCCAAAAGTGCTGGGATTAAAGGCATGTACCGCCCCCACTGCCCAGAATTTTATTTTAATTGTGTGTTCACATGTGTGCACATGTCGATCACCCCTGTAGAAGGACAAGTGTCAACAGCAGGCTCCCCTCCGCCTTGCCGAGGGAGGGTCTCTCGTTTCTACAGCTGTGCTGAGCACCCCAGGCCAGGGCCTACTGGCTTCTAGTAATTCTGTCATTGCTTCTGGGTCACAGTGCTGCAATTGTGTTTACCTGCTCACTGGGTGTACTGCTAGTGCTTTTATGAGCTGGCCAGGCACACTTTTTTTGCACTTTTTTAACAGCTATAGATAATTGTGAGTCATGTGGTTGTTGGTAATTGAACTCAAGACCTATGGAAAAGCAGCCGGTGCTCTTAACCACTGAGCCACCATCTCTCCAGCCCCTTTTGGTTTTTGTTTCTGAAAGCAGACGATGGATTCGGGGCCATTTTATTCCTTCTCTGTCACCCCTACATTTGTTCATCTCATCACTTGTTGGCATATGACTAGATTATTTCCAGTTTGGAACTATGAAAAATTAAGCTATTATGAGGCTGGGCCTGGTGGTGCTGCCTTTAATCCCAGCAGAGACAGAGGCAGGGGGATGGCCAGTCTGTTCTACATAGTGAGCTTCATGCTAGTCAAGGAAAAATAGTGGGAGAGCCCGTCTAAAACAACAAAAACCTTTTCTCTACCATTGTGTGTGTATGTTTGTGTGTGTGTGCATTTGTTGGGGGATGTGGACCCAGACCCTGAATTTTCTGTAAACAACTTATGCTTGCAGCTGCTCTGAGCAAAACAACTTGTTTTCCTGTGTTTGCAGCTGCTTTGAGCACAAGACCCTCAGGAGTTCCTGATGGCAAGGGAGTGGTTTCTGGTGGGTTTGGCTGGGGCGTGGCTATCAGTTAAGGATCCATATATAAGCTGCTCTGGTGCACAATAAAGTTGGCATTCATGCTTCAAGGATGACCCGTGTCTCTGTCTGTGTGTCTTTGTGTGTTTAAATCTCCAGGTCCTTGCCCGGCTCACAAACGGTCTCATAGTGCAGGTGCCACACTACGGTGTACTGCCGTAGTACACGTACTAGTATGGATGGTACATGTGCTTGCTTCTGAGAGCACACCAACACATACCACAACTGTGTTAGTTTCTGTTGTTGTGATAAACACCATGAGCAAAGCAACTTATGAAGAAAGCGTTTAATTGGTTTACAGTTCCAGAGGGGCAGAGTCCTTGATGGCTGAATAGCAAGCAGCCTGGTGAGAATGAAGGTGTCATGGTGGCAGGAATAGCCGAGAACTCACATCTCAAACTGTGAGCAGGAGACAGAAAGACGCTTAAATGACGGGCATGTTTTGAAACCTCAGGGCCCACCCCTAGTGACATACTTCCTTCAGTGAGACCACACCTCTCCCCCCAGTATGATCTCACTATGTAGCCCTGACTGTCCTGAAATTTAGTTGATCAGGCTGTCCTGGAACTTGCTGAGATCTGCCTACTTCTGCTTCCTGAGTGCCGGGATTAAAGGTATAAGGCCACACCTTCTAACCCTCCCTAAACAGACAACCAATAGGGACCAAGTATTCAAATACCCAAGACAGTGCGCGTGTGAAGGACAGGGGACAACTTTTGGGAGTTAGGTCTCTGGCTCTCAGTTAGGACTGGCGGCGACGCCTTCTCCGCTGATCCATCCCCAGTTGTGTTGCTTTGGTTTTGAGACAGGGTCTCATGTAGCCTCATTATGTATCTCAAGCCTCATTATGGAGCTAAGGATGAGCTTGGACCCCTCCTGCCCCGGCCCCCTGAGTGCCCGGTTTGCACTCTGTCAAGGGACAACAGTGGGTGTCAAACCCAGGTGAGCTAAAGATTTGTAGATAGACTTAAGCAGGGGAGCGGATGTGGAGGGGAGTTGATTTGCAGAAAAAGGCTCAGGAAAAGAACAAGACAAGTCCAAGGAGAGCCAAATTTAAGTGCCTTAGTGATTGCCTTTTATGCGATTGGGGTAGACTGAACACCACCTCTCAAGGGTTGCTAAGAAACTTGGTTGTTGTTTTTTCCTTCCTTTTCCTCTCTTTTGTAGTTAGCTCTGGAAGTATCATGGAAAGGATTGCAACTTATCTTACTCACTTTTTAGTACTGTGATAAGACACCACGACCAGAAAGAATTTACAGTCCTAGAGGGTAAGTCTGTTATCATGGGATGACACTGGAGCAGCAGCTGAGAGCCGGGTCCAGTCCACAAACACAAAGGGGAAAGGGGACAGAGAGAGAGAGAGAGAGAGAGAGAGAGAGAGAGAGAGAGAGAGAGAGAGAGAGAGAGAGAGAGAGAGAGAGAGAGAGAGAGAGAGAGAACAAACGGTTCCAGCAACTGGGGACCAACACTCAAACACGTGAGTCTATGGAGGCCATTCCATTCCATTCTCACCACGGAAACTGATAACGTAAAACCTCAGGAGAAGCTGGGTGGTGGTGAGACATACCTTTAATCTCAGCATTTGAGAGGCAGGCAGATCTCTGTGTGTTCAAGGCCAGCCTGGTCTACAAGGCTACATAGAGAAACCCTGTCTCAAAAAACCAAAAACCCACAGGAGGAGCTAGAGACGTTGGTTTTGGTTTTGCAGTTTGTTTGTTTTTGAGAGGTGGGAAAGAAGTCTAACGGTGTAGCCCCTGGTTGTCCTGGAACTCACTTTGTAGAGCAGGCTGGCGTCAAACATACAGAGATCCACCACTGCCTCCCCTTGCTGGGATTAAAGGTGTGCGCCACAACAACTGGCTGGTAGGTAAATCTTAAAAAGCCAATGAATAAATAAAATCACGAGTCACAAGGGCTGTACAAAGGGCTGAAGGCAAAGGCTGGTTTGTTTTCTGTTTTTTTTTTTTTTTCCTGAAAATAAATTTTCCTGTAAGAGCCCTAAAAATTGTAGATTGATAGCTGGGGAAACAGGGAAAAGCCATCTATGCTCAGAACTTAAGTATGAGTCATTGCTATTTTATACTATTCTTCTAGTTTACATTTTTATTTCTGTATGTATTTGTGTGAATGTTATATAATGCATATGTGGGTGCCCAAGGAATCCAGAAGAGGGTATCAGATCGTCCTGAGCTGGAGTTACACGTGGCTGTGAGCCATCTAATGTGGGAGTTGGCACTCTCCTTCCACTGTGGGAAGGAGACTGGACTGGGTTGTCCAGCTTGTCTGACAAGTGCTGAGCCCACTGAGCCCTCCCACCAGCTCCCATCTCACAATTTTTTTTTTGATTTTTCAAGACAGGGTTTTTGTATAACCTTGGCTGCCCTGGAACTTGCTCTGTATACCAGGATGGACTTGCACTCACAGAGATCCACCTACCTCTGCCTCCCAAGTGCTGGGGTTAAGGGTGTGTATTACCATTACCCGGCTCCCACCTTACTTTCTGAGACAGGGTTTCACACTATCCTTGGCCATATAGGCCAGGATTGCGGCTGGTGAACACCAAGGACCTGTCTGTATCCACCTCTTGAGTGTTGGGGATTGCAACTATAGCCAGCTTTTTGCTTTTAATGTGGTTTTGGGGGATTAAACTCGGGTCCTCCTGTGTCAAGGCAAGCACTTTCCCACCTAAGCTATCTTGCTAGCCCCTATCTCAAGATAGCTTTCTCTTAAGTTCACAGGGAGGCCAAAGGGGGCGTTAGCTCCTCCACGCATGACACCAGGGAGGCCAGAGGGGGCGTTAGATCCTCCACATGTGTACATGTTTCCAGGGAGGTCAGAAGGGGGCACTATATCCTCCATGTGTACATGTTCCCACGGAGGTCAGAGGGCATTAGATCCTCCACGTGTGTACATGTTCCCAGGGAGGTCTGAGGGTGTTAGATCCTCCACGTGTGTGCATGTTCCCAGAGAAGCCAGAAGGGGCGTTAGATCCTCCATGTGCCTGCATGACCCCAGGGAGGTCAGAGGGACGTTAGATCCTCCATCAACTGAACTGTCTTTATAGCCCCTCTCAATACTTTTTTTAGGTTCTTGTTTTGAAGATTTTTTTTATATATTTGTGTATGTGCATGGCCATGGAGACAGAAGGAGGTGTCGGGTCTTTTGGATTGGAGTTGCAGGCAGCTGTGAGTTGCCTGATGTGGGTGCTTAGATTAAACGACACTTTCTTGAGGGCTGAGCCATCTCTCCTACTCTTCAGGATCTTTTTTTATTTCCCTTTGACTTAAAGGTCACTGTCTTAGTCGGGGTTTCTATTGCTGTGAAGAGACACCATGACCATGGCAACTTTTACAAAGGAACATATTTAACTGGGGCTGGTTTACAGTTCAGAGGCTTAGTCCACTATCTTCATGGTGGTGTTCAGGCAGACATGGGGCTGGAGAAGGAGCGGAGACCTCTACATTTATATCCACAGGCAACAGGAAGTGAACTCTGTCCCTCATTGGGCGTATCTTAAGCGTATATGAGAACTCAAAGCCACCCTCACAGTGACACACACCCTCCGACAAAGCCACACCTCCTAATAGTGACAGTCAGTCCACATGGGAGCAATTGTCTTTCAAGCCACAGTTGGCTCACGAGCTGTGTTCTGGTTCAGTCATTGTAGGAAATCTGCTTGACGTTCATCTTCATGATGCTGTAGATTTGCGTGTGATATACCATGTAGTAGGAGCCCTATGGAGTTGAAAAAAAAACCCTATGTGTCTGTTACATGTGTATCACTTCCTTCTACTTTGTGGTGCTCCTCAGGTTCCCTGCTCACCTTTGAGCTGTGCCTAGGGAGGTGTAGTGACAGGACACGCGCCTGGGTCTTCAGCACTGCCCACAAGAGTAATGACAGCAGAAACAAGCCCTCGCCTTCCAGCTGTTGGCATGGGCTTTGGCTAGTCAATTCTAGGAGCATAAATACTTATATTTCTTTATCGTTAAATGAGGACTGTGCCACCTGGGACAGGTTTTCTACTTAAAGTCTGTTTTGCAAAACATAATTCCACACACTCACTTTTGGTTAAATTTACCTGACATGTTAAAGCTCAGGTATATAGTTAGCTTTCTTTTCTTTTCTCTCCTTTTCTTTTCTTTTCTTTTTTTTCCCCTTTAAGGCAGGGTTTCTCTGTGTAGCTCTGGCTGTCCTGGAACTTCTTCTGTAAACCAGGTTGCCTCTGCTCCCCGAGTACTGGGATTAAAGGTGTGTGCCACTGCTGCCCAGCCAGTTGAGTTTCATTTTTTACCCATTTAGCTCTTCTTTGCTTTTGGGTGAAATGATGTGGGATTCCCCTCTGTATGCTGTGATTACCATTGGATATTAAATAAACTGCCTTGACCTGTTGATAGGGCAGAACTTAGGTTGGCAGGGAAAACTAAACTGAATGCTGGGAGAAAGGAAGCAGAGTCAGGAGAAGCCATGTAGCCCTGCTGGAGACAGACACTGGAACTTTATCCACTAAGCCACTGCCATGTGGCAATACACAGATTAATGGAGATGGGTTAAATTAATATCTAAGAGTTAGCCAATAAGAAGCTAGAGCTAATGGGTCAAGCAGTGTTTTAATTAATACAGTTTCTGTTGATTATTCTGGGTCTGAGCTGCTGAGCAGCCAAGAACCAACAAGTGGCCTCTTTCAAAATATTGGCACCCAACGTGGGTAACTACATCCACATAAAAAGCTAAAAAAGCTTAACAAAGAATTCTAGACACAAAAGAACAGAGTTAAGCATGGCTTTTGGTAGCCACAGTTTTTTTTCTAGATGGGCTTGCGGCCATCAGACGCACTGCGGCTGCTTTAAGAAAGGTGCAGTAAAAACTGAGCAGCTTCTTTACAAAAAAAAAAAAAGCAGCTGCTTTCTGGTTCACCAGCACAAATGGCTCTGGCTGTTTAGGGAGGTCTAGCCAGGGAGCATTTAAATGGGGTCTGTGAGCAGACTGCTACAAATGCTTAATGGCTCAACGTAGACCAGCTGCATACTTGGAACTGGGGCAATGTGCACGGATTGCAGAGGCAGTGAATGGACTTCCACCGTGTTGGACTGGGCAGAGCAAGCAGGCAAGGCTGAATATACCCTAGTAATGCTGCAGCTTAAGTTTTTAAGAAGTGCTTAGCATTTTAAGAAGTGCTCCTAGACAGTAGAGAATTACAGATACACAATAGGACAGATTCAGACATAAAACACCTCTAAATGGGTTACAATGTTGGATAAATGTACATAGGCTTGGGAGAGAGAAGAAAAAGGATATTGACAGTTATAAAAAGAAGTAAATGGTTTTTTTTAAAAAAGTAAAGTCTTTAAAGAGACAGAGTATAGACAGATTAAAAGGAGTAAAGAAAAATAAGCCACGTAAAGATGGAATATGCAAAGAGAGTCTGATTATATATTCTGTTGTGTTTTCTTTGAATGTTTTGACTGCAGAGAGACATTTGATTCTGGGGGTAACTAAGCTAAAACAGCATATATACTTTAAAAGTATCTTAATTTCAAAATATAGATCTAAAGATATGTTGCTTTGGAAAAGAGGTTCTTCTTTTATTTCCACAAAAAATGAGAACCTGTGGATTTATTCCAGGCTAATGTGGTTTGATGGACCAAGATACCCTGAAAGGTCCATGGCTCCATTTGCCACTGATGGCTCTATAGATGCCCAAGGTCTGGCCAGCCACTGGGCCATGTTGAACACTCCCCCAAAATTACTTTTCCCAATAAACAACAGGAAGCATTTTGGAGAGAACAATGCCCATATTCCCAAATATTGTTTATAAATGTTTGCTTACATTTAAAGGGGGATATGCTACAGAGATTTTCATTGGTATAAATCTTGCTCTATTGATACAAACTTAAAGTCAATTTTGTTATATGTATATTTCTGCTCTTGGTATTGTGACTGTGTAGCTCATTTAAAAATGTAATGTATAATTTAAAAATATAGGTCAATAGATAGTCGTCTATAATAGTCAAGCTTGTAGTCATGTTAGATTTTCTAGATGTACAGAGAGGTATTTCAGATGGTTAGGTATTCTTCAAACCTTTCAAAGCTTTCAAAGTCTACAGAATATGGCATTTAAAATATTTAAGAATTTAGGACTTTTCATGACAATGAGACACGTCTGCTCCTGGCAGCACCAAGAACTGCAAGAGGAAGATGGGCACCAAAGAGGCTCCTTATGGAGTTTGATAGCCATTTGGGCAAGAAATTGCTCTTGCCTGGACTGTTGAACTGGACATGCAGGACCCACAGAGAAATGACTGCTGAACTTGCCTAAAAGTGAGATGATCCTTCGGGGTTCCTGTTTCATGAAAGAGTCTGCCAGATGTTCTGCAGGACACAGAAGAAAGTGACTGACAAACTGCCAACACAGGCAGATTTGTCTTTGAAATTTCCTGTTTCATGGAAAAGTCTGCTGGATACTATGGGCCTGTAGGTTGAAGATGGATGCTCCAATAGTGTGGAAAAACTTCAGCTGACTGTCCAGGTAGCATGATATCTCTGTCAATTCTAGAGTTTTGGAAGTTGCTTACAAAGTACTTCCTGCTTACTTAGGTAATATTATAGCCTTCTGGAGTCTTTGATGGAGTTGAAGAATTTATAGTTATAGTTTTTCTTAGTTATAATAAAAAATAAAGTAGATATAAAATTGTAACTGTAATTCTTGTTTGATGCCTGTTTTGTTATATGTAATTTTATATTTAATTTAATAACAATATTAAAGTTAAAACCTTCCTCTTTATTTAAACAGAAAAAGGGAGGTGATGTAGGATTCCT
This sequence comes from Arvicola amphibius, assembly GCF_903992535.2. Classification (NCBI taxonomy): domain Eukaryota; kingdom Metazoa; phylum Chordata; class Mammalia; order Rodentia; family Cricetidae; genus Arvicola; species Arvicola amphibius. The sequence continues at coordinate 58,992,455 of NC_052055.2, read as the reverse complement.
CTCTGTGTATTGTGAATACTGTTGGTTAATAAAGAAACTGCCTTGACCTAGACCTGTTGATAGGGCAGAAGTTAGGTAGGTGGGGAAAACTAAACTGAATGCTGGGAGAAAGGAGGCAGGGTCAGGGGAAGCCATGTAGCCCTGCCGGAGACAGATGCTGGAAGTTTACCTGGTAAGCCACTGCCACCTGGTGATACACAAATTAATGGAGATGGGTTAAATTAATATGTAAGAGTTGGCCAAAAAGAAGCTAGAGCTAATGGGCCAAGCAGTGTTTTAATTAATACAGTTTCTGTGTGATTATTCTGGGTCTGAGTTGCTGAGCAGCTGGGAACCAACAAGCGGCCTCTTTCAACAGTGAAGAATGTATGCCATTTATGTTTAAGGTAGTGTCTTAGTTAGGGCTTTCTTTCTGTGAAGAGATGCCATAACCAGGGCAACTCTGATGAAGGAAAGTATTTAATTTAAGGCGGATTTACAGTTCAGAGGTTTAGTCTGTTTACATCATGGGGGAAGCATGGTGGCAATGCAGGCAGACATGGAGCTGGAGGAGGAGCCTAGAGTCTATGTTTGGATCAGCGGGCAGCAAGAAGAGAGAACCAATGGGCCTGACTTAAACATCTGAAACCTCAAAGCCCACCCCCAGTGACACACTTCCTCCAATAAGGCCACACCTACTCTAACAAGGCCACCTGTCCTAATCCTTTGAAATAAGACCACTCACTGTGAGCCTATGGGGGCATTTTCATTCAAACTGCCACAGTTAGTTTTTGGTGGGTGGAACTTATTGTTGCTTTATAATGTTTAAGATTTATTTTTAATTGTAGTGTGTGTGTGTGTGTGTGTGTGTGTGTGTGTGTGTGTGTGTGTGTGAAGTTGCCTGAGAGGCTAGAGGCATCAGATCCGCGTGGAGCTGTTAGGTGATTGTGAGCCACCTAACAGGAGTGTTGGGAACGTGATTTGGGTCCTGTGCTCTTTACCACGTAATCATCTCTCCAGCCCACTGCTGCCCTTCTGTGGGCTGTTTTTTGTCTTCCTGAGTGATATGACATACTCACGCTAGCAGGAGACTCTCTGGAAAGGCGTGGGTCCCTCTCTCTAGCTGCTCAGACAATGGGCCCCACGGAGCTGCACTTTCTCGTGTTAGACAGGGCAAGGTTGAAATGAAACTCTGGTGCTGCAGGGGAAGATCTTGTCTCCCACAGAGACAGCACGCAGTGCTGTCAACTGCGTGGCCATTGGTGGCAGGGCCACATCTTGATAGAGACTGCTAAGTTACATATGCCTCTTGCTGTGTATTTAAACTCAAACCTGACATCAGGACCGTGAAGATGGACTTAGGCATCTTTGACATTTTGTTTGCTTGTTTGGCTGGTTTTCCAAGATAGGTTTTTTTTTTCTGTAGTTTTGGGGCCTGCCCTGGAACTCACTCTGTAGACCAGGCTGGCCTCAGACTCACAGAGCTCTACCTGCCTCTGCCTCCCAAGTACAGGGATTAAGCCCTGCCATCACCCGGCTGTAAGATTACATTTTATTTGGGGGTGTGTGTATGAATAGAGTAGAGTATGGGCATGAATGTCAGGGTGTGTGGGTAGAGGTCAGAGGTCAACTTGGGAGTCTGTAGTCTCCTTCCCCATGTGGGTCCCGGGGACGACAGTCAAGTTGTCACAGTCTTGGCAGCAAGCACATTCACCTGCTGAACCATTCACTGGTTCTCTGCTATAAGACTCTTGCTAGTAAAACCATGATGCACAGCCGGGCGGTGGTGGCGCACGCCTTTAATCCCAGCGCTCGGCAGGCAGAGGCAGGCAGATCTCTGTGAGCTTGAGGTTAGCCTGGTCTACAGTGTTAGTTTCAGTAAAGCCAGACCTACACAGAGAAACCCTGTCTCAAAAAATTAACCAAACAAACAAACAAACAAACAAACAAAAACCCCATGGTGTGCTCATGAAGCATTTTATAGCTATAAATTGTAACTTAATACCTTTGTATACAAAAATCACTATATTTTTAATCCTGGCCTCTACTCATATGTTAGGGCATTAATATGATGATTTATATCTTTAAGAAATGCCTGGTGTAGTGGCTCATGCCCAGTGATCCCAGCAGTTGGAAGGCTGAGGCAGGAGGATCAGTTCAAGGCCAGCCTGGGCTATATAAGGCCCTGTCTCAACAATGACAACACATTGTAATGCATTATTGTAGGTAATTAGTCCTAGTTGCTTGCTTATTTCTGAGATAGATTTTGATATAGAGCCAGACATGTCTTATATTCCCAATCCTCCTGCCTCAGCCTCTCAAGTGCTGGGATTATAGACATGGGCCGCCATGGCCAACTGCAGTAATTTTATAGCAATTGAAATTGGTTCATATGTGGTCGCTGTGAAATTACATGATCCTGAATGTGTCTATGTACTTACCTTTTCCAGTGGGTTTATCTTGGGAGCCGTGCAGCCTAGTCTTGGATCAGCAATGGGCTTCCATGGGCCCCCATGGAATCGGAGTCTCTCTTGGCAAGGACCAAAATCCGTGCAGCTTGCAGGCTCTTTTCTCTCTCGTTGTTCTGGTGACTCTTTGGACAGTTCTTAGTTTTGCTCTGTCAGTCACACATGCAATAGCTGTAATTTTCCTGGATGTTCTGTTCTTTCTCGGAAATTTTTCACATAAGATTCAACACGGCGGCGCTAACGTATCTCAAATCTCTTATCTGGAATCACTAACTACAACTCCCAATCCTGGGAACTTTTCTGACGCGGTGGAGATAGTCAGGAGCAGTGAGAAAACAACACTTGGAACACTGGCTTTCTCCCACACAGACACGGAAAGGGGCAAAGCCTCAGGAATAAAAAGTGCCCGCTGTCGAGAGGAGGGTCCCTGGGCACCCAGCGTAGTATTGTTGGTAGGATCTGATAGGCTCCAAGATGAAAAACTACAATGCAAAATGAGGGCTGGACAGGCCCATCTTCACCACACACAGGAGCTTGCAGTGTGGGGCAGCGAAAGCGTGCCTTACCAAAGTCTGCCTTTTACAGAGAGATGCAGACGTGGGACCCTCTTGTAGAAAAGGTAACCATATAAAAGCATAACTTGCAGACATGAAAGAATTGTCTGCGTTTGAATATTGCTGTCCTTAAAACATTGTGACCATGTCTGTTACTTTTTTAGCTTCATAACCACAAGTAGCTGCCAGCTGACATAAAGTGTTGCTGGAGCAGGATGTGTCCGGCTCGATATTTAGTTAAGCCTGAAAAAAACGCTGAACTCCATGTCTAGAATAAGGTTTTGCATGGGTGGGAAGGTGTATTTGAGGAAGCATAAAGGGGAACAATGGGGCTTTTCATAATGATCATGGTGTATTCCTTAAATTACGATGTATCCCCTAAAACCAAAAATAGAAGCCAATAATAAAACTGTTCTTGTTACCCTGGTTAAAAAAAAACAAAACAAAACTCTGTTTAAGTTTTGTTAAATAAAGATGCCCGGAGCTATTTGGGGTCACTTGAGCTTTCCTTACACAGCTGCCCCTTCCCTGCCTCAGAACCTGAACCCGAGCCAAGGCTGGAGCCCGGCAAGTTTATAATCCATGCAATTTGTATAACAGTCATTCTTTCCTAAGCTTGATCGCTTAGAGCGTGTCTCTAAGGCAAGGACAGCCGTGAACTCAGCTTGTGTTCATTCAGAAAGGTCTACATTTTGTCTTGGTTTCTCTTTTTTTTTTTTTTTTTCTCTTCTCCTTTCCTTCCACCTTCCCTTCCCCCCCTCCTCCTCTTGGGTTCTCTCCCCACCCCTACCTTCCCTCTCCCCTCTCCTCCTCCTCTTGGGTTCTCTTTCCCCCCACCTTCCTTCTTCCCTCTCCTCCTCCTCTTGGGTTCTCTCCCCGCCCCACCTTCCCTCTCCCCTCTCCTCCTTCCAGGGCCACACATGCTGAGTAAGCAGTTCCCACTGACCTGCTCTCCAGACCTCTTGTTCTGAAGCTCAACTTTGCAGGGTCTAGGGATCTTGTGTTTCTCTTGCTGTTATGGCTTAGTTTTCTTTTTTCAAGATTTTTAAAACGCTGCATTCTTTCCTTCCCTTCAAGATGGTTGCTGAGGAACATGCTGATAGTCGAACAGAGACTTTATCCCCTTGTAGATCTTGGAACTTTTTCTTTGACTTTAGACAAATTATAATATGTCTTGGTGTCCTTTGGGTTCAACTTTTTGGGGACCTATGGGCTTCATGAACTGGACAGCCATTTTGCTTCCCAAGTTTGGAAAGCGCTTCGTTATTTGTTTAATAGCCTATTTACAGGCGTGTGTGTGTGTGTGTGTGTGTGTGTGTGTGTGTGTGTGTGTGCATGCATGTGGGCGCATGTGCATGTAGAAGGAGCATCTAAGAACATGATGTTAGAATGAGGGAATAAAAGTAAAGTATGGATGGATAATTGTGGTACTTTTTTATACCTATATTTATACCTAATTGGAAGCTTTTAGAATAGCTGGCATAAAAATTTAAATGAAAAGCTAGGATTTCGTGGTAGCCATCTTAGGACTATAGAAGTTTTTCTTTCTACTGTTATGTACTTTACAAATACTTAGCTACACACAGTGACTCACACCTATAATCTTAGGAGGCTGAGGCAGGAGAATCTCAAATTTGAGGCTAGCCTGGGCTACATAGTGAAGCCTCATCTCAAAATACATAGAGAAATGATTTTAAGATGTCTGCACCTCATGACTACATAGCCTTAGCTCATCTGCTTCTGGCTACTTGGCTTAACCTCTCCCATCATCACTGCCTCAGCCCAGGCCCAGAAACTGCAGAGCCAAGTGACCGCCATGAACTCTCTGCCACCACACCCAAACTGAAAAGGAAGTCAAATAAAATTTAACTTAAAATGCGTTTTGATTAGTTTAACAAAAGATTTTTCAGTTGGGTTATGAACTGTTTATTGGCATTTATACACATAAAGTACATAGTAAACTGAATAATTTATACAAACTCTAAGAGAGTATTCCAAATACAAAATTACGATTAAACAACAAAACAATCAGGCTCTAAGGAGGCACGTGATTTGGTGCCAAAATTCACAACTGTGTATCTGTCACAGTCCTTTGTGACATTGTTCAAGAAACAATGCTGACGTGAGAACACTACAGTGAGCACGGAAGAACAATCTCCTTGTGTAGAACACAGCAGAGACAGACTGACAGTCTGCAGTGTCTCTTTATGTCACTCCTAGAAGGATGACAGGGCCTAAAGCCACGAGGATCTGGCCCAGCACCACGTCTGCATGGTACACTCGAATAGTACTGCCCCGTGAGAAATGGTCTGTGAGCCACTGCTGGAAGAAGGCCGGGCCACTGTAGACACCGGGAAAATGTCTCCGGCCACAGCCATGGCCGTAACTGGTGATGCCCATCACAAAGTATCTCCTGTATTCCGGTAAATAGCACATGAGTGGGCCGCCGCTGTCGCCCTGTTGAAATCCAAGGTGGTTTTATCATTCCTTATGCTGAGACAACTCAGTTACACTACACCTGTTTCTGTGACTATTCCTGCTCATTACACTCCAAGGATAGCACGGGTTTTCTGGTTTTCCTTCAGGCAGTAGCTCACTACACTTCACATCAGAATGAAGGGCAGGGAGCCGGTGCTTTGCTGAGACAGCCCCAGGCCACACACATTTCTAATATTAATACAATTCACATATAATACAATGCTCTGGGGAGCCGGGACACTTTCAGTCTAATGTTCAACTTACACAAGAGGCGCTTCACTGGAGGATCAAGTCATCTGCATGGTTGTGGATGAAACCGTTTGGATTTCACAGTTCTTGGGAGAAATATAATTTAGAAAGTATACAAAAGACTGAAAACAACACTGTTTTTAGAATTTTTACTTGGCTTTACCATTGTGTGGGAAAGGCCTCTTTTCAAAAGTGAGGAAAGTGTGTGCTGTTAGCTACCTAGAGAAGCACACATTGTCGTCCACAGGGGAAGGACTGGTTCTGAGTGTTGACAGTTCTTCATACTGGCAGGCACTGAATGAATATTGAAATCATTGTTTTTAATGATTTGTTAGGAAATGCAATTCATTTAAACCAAATGTTTCATTGTTTCATTCACAGAGACGTTTAAGGAAAAGAACAGGGGAAACATGAAGCTGAGACTAAGAGAATGTGAGAGAGCAGAACGTCTCTGTGCATGTCCAGGGCTGGCGGCTCTGGTCTGTGCATGTCCAGGGCTGGCGGCTCTGGTCTGTGCATGTCCAGAGCTGGCGGCTCCAGGAGCGGTAACGAGCACAAGAAGCCAAGCACATGTCTCTCGGGGCACAATGTGCACTCAGCACTTGAGAGGTTCAGTTTCCAAGATGAAAAGAGAAAAAGTTGGAAAAGAAAAGGAAAGAAGGAAATCAGATTTCGTAAAAATTGGAAACTTATGTTTCAAATAATATCCTTCACACACAAATAGCTGGGTGTAGGGGCTGCACGCCTCTAATCCCAGCACTCAGAAGGCAGAAGCAGACAGATCTGTATGAGTTCTAGGCCAGCCAAAGCTACACAGTGAGATCCTCCTTAAAAAAACAAGACAGTAACAACAAACGAGAAATACAGATCAGGGATAGAACCGGGTCTAACATCCCCAGTGTAAAATAACAATGACCAGACATATGTATGGAGGTCAGAGGTCAATGTCAGGTGTGTTCTTCAAATGTCATTGCAAATGTGTAGATATCAGAGGGCAACCTCAGCTCAGTCTTCCCTCCTGCTGGCCTGAGGCAGAGTCTCTTGTTGTACTACTGTCTACAAGGCCTGCAGGCTTCTGGGGACTCCCCTGTCTGTTTCCCATCTCCTTGAAGGAGCATTGGGTTTACATGCCTGTAACATGTCCTGCTATTTTTGTGGGTTCTGAGGCCCTGACCTCCATCCTTCTGCTTTCACAGCAAGCACTTGGCTGAGCTGTGTCTCCAGCCCTGACATATGGTTCTTAACGGGGAAGGGTTCTTCAGTGACACGGAAAGCCCTAGAGCTGGACCTGAGGGGATGCTCACACACCTCTAAAACACGCACTCACTTATATACTGTAAAGGGGTGTGTGGGTGCATTGTGCTTCTGGGTGACAATAAAAAAGCAAGAAAAAGAAGGCTGGAGAGGAGGCTCAGTGCTTAAGAGCACTGGCTGCTCTTACAGAGGAGCAGGGTTCAATTCCCAGCACCCCTATGGCAGCTCACAACTGTCTGTAACTCCAGTTCCAGGGAATCTGATGCTATCTTTTGGCCTCCTCAGGCACTAGGCACTACAAACACAAACAGAAAACTTCAGGCAAGACACTGAAACACATAAAATAAGACAAGAGTTTAAACCAGGGAGAAGAGGAGCAGGAGGAGGGCAGAGTCAAGGGGGTGTGGCCTGCACTTGAGCCTGATAGGAATAGAACCAAGAAATCCCATCCAAGGTTTGGATTGTTGGAGGAGGGAGAAAAGAGAGGAATTTTTCCATTAGCCTAATAGTTAAGAGCTCCGTTCAGGTTCCTCCCTGGCTTTAGATGAGCCCTCAGAGGGTATCTGGTCTTACCCTGCATGTGTCAAAGGTCCCATTCTCGTGACCTGCACAGAACGAGGTGCTAGGGATCACTCCTCCGTAGCTCCTCTCAGAATTACAGACCTCTCGAGAAATGAAGTGCACTTTCGCTTCTTGTAGGATGCTTGTACCATTGCCTGCCAGCAGAAGAATGAGCAAAACGCTTTACGTCTTAATAATTGCAGGCATTGTTACAGTGATTCAAAGGTCCATGTGTAGTCCAAGGGTGGTGACCCACACACATAATTTTTGCACTCTGGAGACTGAGGCAGGAAGATGGCTACTGGGTCAAGGTTAGCCTGCGCCACAGAGTGAGACTCAGACTCAAGAACTAAGAATGAACAGCGGCCAGCGGTGTGTAGCTAGCTACTTGGTGGAGGAGAGCTTGCCAAGCCCACATAGAGCCCTGGGTTCGGTCCCCAGCACTGCATGAGCCATGAGTGGTGGTGATACCTGCCTGTGATTCCAGCACAAGGAGGGAGAAGCAGGACCACAAGTTCAAGGCCATCCTCAGCTAGTGAGTTTTAGGCCTGCCTGGGCTACATGAGATTTTGTCTTAAAAAATAAGGCGTGTGAAAAATTGAAGTATGAGTGTTTAATGAGGCCTCACTGGTTTCCTTAGTAAAGGAACAGATTGAATGGCTACATTAAATGTTATCTTTGTATTATTGAACCAAGGTCTGTTTTCCCTAATGCCCCAGGCACTCATAATTGCTCATCTGCTTTGTCTATGGTTTGCCCATTCAATGCCTTTCACTATATAAATGGAGCTGTAGACTATACTGCATTTTCTGTCTGGCTTATTTCATTTAGAATAATGTTGATTTATGTGCCAGGATTCTATCCCTTTGTGTAGTTTAATAACTTTACATTGCTTGAAATTACTAAAAAATAAGAAGTTTGGAGAGATGGCTCAGGGTTAAGAGCACTTACTGCTCTTGCAAAGGACCCAAGTTTGATTCCCACACCCATATTAGGTGGCTCCCAATCTCCTGTAACGCCAGCCCCAGGGGATTTGAGACTTTCTTTTGTTCTCCTGGGGCACTGCTAACACATGCACACACACACACACACACACACACACACACACACACACACACCTCCACACATATATAATTAAAATAATAAAACAAATAAATGCTGGGCACAGTGGTACATACTTTAATCCTGGTACTTAGAAGGCAGAGGCGGGCAGACCTCTATAAGTTCCAAGCCAACCTGTTCTGCGAGGTAGGTTCCAGAACGCTAGGGCTATGTAGAGAGACCCTGTCTCCAAACAAAATAAAAATAACAAAAAGCTGGGCATGGTGGTGCATGCTCTTTAAAAAAAAGTAAATAACATACTTTAATCCCAGCATTTGGAAGGCAGAGGCAGGCGGATCTAAATTCAAGGCCAGTCTGATTTACAGACTATATTGTGAGACTCTATCTCAAAACCAAAATAAAATCAATGACTGTCCTGTGTTTGGTTTACTCAGTCATGAGCTGGTGAGCCTCTGTGGTGTCTCCCATCTTCCTGCTATTCTGAAATCACTATAAATGTTTACTGACAGGTTCTTGTGTGGACATGCACATTCTTTTTTTTTTTTTTTTTTTTTGGTTTTTCGAGACAGGGTTTCTCTGCAGCTTTAGAGCCTGTCCTGGAGCTAGCTCTTGTAGACCAGGCTGGCCTCGAACTCACAGAGATCCGCCTGCCTCTGCCTCCCGAGTGCTGGGATTAAAGGCGTGCGCCACCACCGCCCGGCCTGCACATTCATTTTTAGGGTACATCTTGAAGTTGGATCACTTTTTGAGGAACTCCCAAACTGTATTCCAAAGCAACCTCCCCATTTTCTGGTCCCAGCGGCAATGTAGCAGGACTCCAATTTCTTCAGTTCCTCTCTGGTCCTTATTTTCCAACATTTTGCTATCAATCCATGTGTGTCATTGAATTCACTTTTGTTTACATTTTGTGGTGCTAGGGAGCTAGGCCAGGCCTGACTCATGCTAAGGACAGGCCCTCTCACTGAGATACATTCCCAGCTCCCAAGTTTTAAAATTGAATTTTCTTAATTTTTGCTAGTACTGAAACATATTTTGTATATATATATATATATATATATATATATATATATAGAGAGAGAGAGAGAGAGAGAGAGAGAGACCTGATACACACACACACACACACACACACACACACACATCTTATACCTGGTCATTTCATTAAACTCTGTTGATTCCAAAGATTTTATTTTTATGTGTATGGATTTTTGTTTGCATGTATAATGTATACCATGTGTATGCACTACCTAAGGAGGCCAGAAGAGAATTATAGTTACGGTTGTGGGCCACCATGTGGACACCGGGAACCAAATCCAGGTCCTCTGGAAGGACAGCCAGTGATCTTAAACACTGAGCCATCTCTCCAGCACTGGTTTTTGATTTCATCAAAAGCATGCTCAAGGAGAATTTTATTAGCATTTAAGAGAAAAATCATAACAGATTAGGTAAAATCCAGGTGGCAGGAGGGATGCAAGAAATTTCCATGCCTGCTAAATCAGCTCGTTAAGAGACGGTCCACAAGGCTGGGGGTTAATGAGCAGAGAAAAGGACCTGCAAAGGCCTGGTTTCCCTTTGTTTTGTTCTTTGAGATGGGATCTCTTATATTCCGGTCTGGTCTTATATGTGGCCAAGGACAGTCTTGACCTTCTGATCCCTGTGGTTCTACCTCCCTAGCACCAGGACCACAGGCCTGCATCTCACAGTTTATTTAGGGCTGGCGTTTGAATGCAGGACTTTGAGCAAGCTGGGCAAACATTCTACCAACTGGGCTAGAGCCCATACAATGCCAATAGACTTAGAGCCTGCTTTAGTGTATATGACTAACCTGTGGCTTCATTGTTGACGGCACTTAGTAGCTACCTGCTGGGTGTCTGGGCTGTTTCCAGTGTGGTTTGCTAATGGTGCTGTGATGAGAATTCCTCTGGCAGTTTCTCCTCTGATAGCTGCCCAAGAGCGGCTCATACAGCAATGTGTTCTACATGATAGGTACATTCAAATTTTGAAGAAACTGCCAAAACTAGATGTGATAGCACACTTCTGTAATCCCAGTACTTGAGAAGCTGAGGCAGGGGGATCATGGTGAATTTGAAGACAGTTTGGTCTACATAGCAAGTGTCACTCTAGCCTGGGAGACTCTTACTTCACTGCTCACATCTTTTCACCTTTTACACACACACACACACACACACACACCCGTGCCTTAGCAATGTACGGCTGGTCCAGTTTCTCCAGATCTGTGCCAAAACGTGGTTGTGACCATATTAGCAGACGGGTGCTGACTTCTCATTGTGGCAGCAGTTATGTTGGTATCTTCTAGCACTGGCCGTCTACGTGCCCACTTTGATAAGGCATCTTTTCAAATTATTTATTATGGCATGGCAGCCAGGCTCTCAAGCCATAGGCCACACCTGAAGTGGTCACGTCCCCTTCCAGACTGGCTGTCGCTACCCTAACAAAGGATCAGGATGTTGTTTTGCTCTCTATGTAATTTGGAGGATGCCTAAAAAGAGGTGCTAATTCAGCCTACGTGACAGAGCTGGCATACAGAGCAGGAAGACCAGGGAGCCGTGACAAAATGGGCGTAGAAAGGTGTGGTCAAAGAGGTAGATGTGACAATTCACCTGGTTACCTAGGAAACAGAATGCTGATGTATCTCCCCCTCAGTTTACATTTGGGTTTAAAGGCTGTTTGGAGAATAAATGAGAAGAATTTTTAGGATGTAAACTCAGGATTTCATGAGTGATCACTGAGAATCTCCCTCCTGATAAAGCCATATAAGTTGTGGCTTTATTCCCACGCCTCCACGCCGGTCCAGAGAAATAATTTATGGGCCGGGCTGCCACCGGACCTCGACAAATTATCAGTAAATTCACAACTCAGTCAGTTTTGGCTTTTGTTGTTTTGTTTTGTGTAGTCCTGGCTGTCTTGGAACTCACTCTGTAGACCAGGCCAAACTTGAACTCACAGAGCTCCGTCTGCCTCTGTCTCCCGAGTGCTGGGATTAAAGGTATGCGCCACCGCCCGCTCAGTTACTCTATAGCTCTCACAGGATCTTTGTGTCAAATGTTTTTCTCTCTTAGCTGAAAGCTGATCTTTTCCATTCTCTTAGATGTGTCTTTGGAAGAACATGTATTTTAAGGACCTATTTTTACATGTATAGATGTTTGCCCATATATATGTATGAATGTGCACTACATGTGTGTCTGATGCCTGTGGAGGTCAGAAGAGGACAATGGATTCCCTGGAACTAAGTTGTGATCCAGCATGTGTGTTCTGGGAATTGAACCAGGTCTTCTGCTAGAGCAACAAATACTTTTAATCCCTGAGTCATCTAAGAGCACACATTTTAAATTTTGACAAATTTACATATCACATTTACTCTAAAAAAAAAAAAAACCCAAATCATAAAAAACAAAGGCCAGAGTTAAGAGGGGGGCAGTGCACATGCCCATTGTGTGCTGTGGCAGAGTAGGACATTGGGTGTCCCGCTCTATTGTTCTCTACCTTACTCCTTTGAGACTCACACAGCACTGGGGTTACAGGCATCTGGCGTGTGTGTGTGTGTGTGTGTGTGTGTTTGTATGCACGCACGCATGCACAGGAAAGACAGATATGGAGGAATCAAACCATTAGATGCAGAGGCTTTTTAAAGCAGGGAGGGGCCATAGATATCCCCTTCCGTGGAGCTCTTCCTGGCTTTGTTAGGTTGTCACACAGGTGCTTGCTGTACAGCAAGTGCTCTTACACAGAGTCATTTTCTCAGCCCTAGGTTCTTTTTCTAAGTGCTTTATTCATTTACATTCTACCACCATCCATTTTAAAGACAAGAACTCATTTAGCTCAGGCTGGTCACAAACTGTGTAACTGAGACCAGCCTTGAACTCTTTCTTACCTTCCTGCCCTCACCTCTGAGTGCTGGGATGGCAGACATGGGCTTGCGCCGTTTGCACCCCAGCCGTCTTCCCCTGCAGCCTGTTCCATATTCCTCCTGCTCTGATGCCTGGCAGGTCCTTCAGTTGGATCTTCTGCATCAAACCTTCCTTCTTCATCTGTGCTGACACTGTACTCATCCAGTGAGCGCCAAATAGAGTAGTTATAGTTTTCATTTTTAAAGATTTTATTTGCTGCCTTTGAAACAAGCCTAGTCAATTTAATCACCTATTAAATTACAACTTTTTTTATTCCTTCAAAGAACTAACATGTTTTCTTGATATTCTATATCTAAACAATAATATATGAAGTCCATGAAGGTTTAGTCTATTATTTGCTATTTATTGGCTTCATTATGAAGTGTTTATTTATGTATTTGATGATCTGTGTGCCCTGCCCATCCTTCCCTTCCTCCTACAGCACTGTGGATCACACTGAAGGACTGTGCACGCTAGCACCCTGCCACTGAGCTATATCCCTTGCTCCTTTTCTTTTTCTTTTTTTTTTTTTTTTTTTTTTGGAAGGGAGGCATGAAAATTATTATTTCATATGACATTTTTATTCCAATTATTTATGTGTGCATGTGTGAGTCAGAGCACGCATGTCAGAGTGAGAGGCCAACTGTGAGGGTCAGGTCGTGGTGAGCACTTTACTATAAGCCATCTGACCAGCCTCGTTAATTAAGAGTTAATTTCATGTACTAAAATCGATAGTGGGTGCTCGCTTTGGCAGTATACTAAAATTGGAATGATACAGAGAAGATTAGCAAGGCCCCTGCGCAAGGATGACATGCAAATTCATGAAGCGTTCCATATTTTAAAAAAAATCAATAGTGGGCTACATTGTGACATGGCATGCATGTATATGATCTATTTTGATCATATTCACCCCATCACCCTGTTTTGTCTCCTTCTCCCCATTCCCTTCCCAATTATCCCCCACATTCACTCTTATGTCTCTTTCTTTTGTGACCTAATGAGTCTGTTCGGTTGCTCACGTGGACACCTGACCAGCGGCTACAGCACTGAAGACGTTTCCTCCTCCCTCAGCTCTGGTATTGTGTCCTTCAGGGTTCCTTTCTCATCTCTTTTTTTTAAAGATTTATTTATTTATTATGTATACAACATTCTGCCTCGATGTATGCCCGCACACCAGAGGAGGGCACCAGATCTGTTACAGATGGTTGTGAGCCACCATGTGGTTGCTGGGAATTGAACTCAGGACCTCCGGAAGAGCAGTCAGTGCTCTTAACCTCTGAGCCATTTCTCCAGCCCCCTTTCTTATTTCTTGAATGTTTCCTGAAGACTGTGGTATCTGAACGCTTTAAGGTCTTTTTCTGATGTCTCTTACTCATGGCACCTGATTTCCCTAAGTTTTAATGATTTAAAACAAAACAAAACAACAATCCATTCATTTTCATTAACCTCTATGAAGCAATCCTTTGACGTCTTGGATAGAATTGGAGTTTTATAAATATGACTTGTACTTGATCTGCTGCCTAGGGATAGACAGTGCCATGCTGTTTAAAGTCTCAGCTGGAATCTATGTCTTGGTAGACTTGACATGGTTCAGATTGCAAATCCAGGATACTGATTGTCGTCATCACACATTTTTGAAGAAATATCCACCTCCTCATCCCATTTGGCAGGTTTTCTAACTATTTCAGGGCTTGGAATACAAATATATAATTCTTTGGTTATATTTGGCTCATTTCCCAATAGTTTGTGGCTGATTGTAGCCACAGCATGTTGCATATTATATACACAGGCAGTTATAGCGCAAATTCTAGTTGGTCTTAATAATAAAAATCTGGAGTCAGATACTGGGGCAAAGGCTAAAAGATCAGAGAAGCCAGACCCAACAGAGACTTCTTACCTCTACCGAATCTTCAGATCGAAGGGATAACATCCTGTCTCCGCCTTCCTAGTGCTGGGAATAAAGGTATGTGCCACTGCCTGGCCTCTATGGTTAACTAGTGGCTAGCTCCATCCACTGATCTTCAGGCAAGCTTTATTTGTTAGAGCACAAATAAAATATCACTACATTTCCCCCTTTTTGTCTATAATAAAAAAGGTTATAACTAATATAAGAAAAACTATATACAATAAGTACAATAACTATGTATAATATATACAAGCAATAAAAACTTCAACAATGTCAAGTTCATAAACATGTGACAAATTCAGAGAAAATAATCTATTATCTACCCTATCTTGGTGAGTTCAAAAGGTTGTACCTAATTCACTTTTTTTTTTTGTTTTGTTTTGTTTTTCAAGACAGAGTTTCTCTGTGTAGTCCTGGCTGTCCTGTAACTCACTCTGTAGACCAGGCTGGCCTCGAACTCACAGAGATCCACCTGCATCTGCCTCCCAAGTGCTGGGATTAAAAGGTGTGCACCACCACCACCCAGCCAAAAACTTATGTTATTAAAATATCTTAAATGCCAAGTATTTGAAGACCACCTATATCTTTTTGACTTTGAAAACATACCTAATATGACTACAAGTTCAATTGTAATAGGTTATATATTAATATATCTATTATATATGTAATAGATATAATAATTACTAACTTGCATTTCCTTCTTATCCTAAATAGTTGGTAATAATAACTTTCAAGCATTAGAAACCTGCTTTATATTGTTAAATGAGCTGTATAGGTACAATACCTTGCACAAGTTTAGAAATGTATATACAGTATGTTCCAACAAAAATAATCTTAAATTTGTATCAACATACCAAAATCTATACCAATGTAAAATATTTAAGATGATTAGTTGCTTTTTTGGTTTAAAAGTAGATTCAATAACTTACCTTTTACCTTATCTCTATATTCCCCCTTTTTCTTTTCAGAGTAGATTCAATAATCTACCCTTATATCCTATCATTCATATATATATATATATATATATATATATGTATATATATATCCCTTTTTCTTTTCAAAAAAGAACTCTAAATCTAATCTCCTTTTAACTTTTTTTCTGACCATTACCAATAACAACTTGAAACCAACCACTCTAAAGGATGACAAATATCCATAACCATGGAATGACCACAAACCACCCACTTGGGAATGTCAGGGTTGTGTTCTTAAATTTGCTTCCTGGTGTCTGGTGACGGCATCTTTAGGGTTAACTGTCAAATCCTGGGAGAGGTAGGCATATCGTTTGTTGTTCAATCTCTGAATGATGGGGAAGTGCAGGGCTTGTCTCAAATCCTGGCTTGAGTAGTGTGTGAGGCTGGATCATCTCAGCTAATCACCTTCAAAAGGTCCTGAGCAGTTTTTAGTCCAAAGTCGGTCTTTAGATGGTGTTTTTCAGCCAAGTGGTGTTATCAAAGTCCCAGCAAAATCGTCACTGTGTAATCTCATCATCTTTTTGAGCCTTCAGAGGTTATCAGATCAGATTATTCCTTTTCTTGGTAATTTTTCCAGGTAGTTCTCCCTTCTTCTTTGGATGCTTACTTGTCTAAAAGTCTTAAAATTCCTCAAGATGGCTGTTTTTATTTTTGTTGAAAGACAAAAACAAAACTCTCCCCAACTCTAACTTTGGGGAGTTTCCTTTATGGCAAGTTATATCTAATCAAATGAAAAGCATTTATTAGTCTTATAAATTAGTTTAGATTGGTGACACTGGTTAATGAACTCACCTGTTCTAATCAAGAGGTCTCTTTTGTTCTGGTTTCTCCTGAAATTTTTGTTCCATCTGCTAAACTGTTCTATTATCCAGAGCAGTATGGTTTCTTAGAATAGGCATTAAGTCCTTTAATTGCTCTGGGAAGGAGTTTCCTCCATGATGACAGGAAATGACTGAACCAGATTTGACATGAGGGCCTGTGAGAGCCCCCCCCAGGTGTTTCCCAGTGACAAAGGGTCACCTTGACTGTCCCTTGTTGAGCTACATTCACTAGTCCAATGCCTGCCCTTGCCACACCTTCTGCATACTCTAGAAGTGAAGTGTTCTATTTGGATTATGCTTAGAAAAAACATTGTTTCTAGGAACACCTGTTTACAATCCCTTTTTAGGTGACTTTGTTTACTACAATTGAAACACCTGATATTTCAGTTTTCTTCAGACCTCTGGAAATCACCTCTCCTATCCAAGTATCATCACAGTCATGAGATTCAATATTGACTGCATCTCAGGTTCACTCCTCCAAGAGTGCTAATCTTGCTTTTAATGGCCTAATTACCCTTTTGCATAGAGAATTGGCATTTTCAAAAGCCAGAAATTCAATTATTATTTGTCTAGCATCTGAGTTTGGTATCATTTTATTTACTGTTGAAGTCAATCTTTGTAAGAAATCAGTGAAGGTTTCTTTTGGGTCCTGTATACCTTTAGTAAATGACCCAGTTTAATTTCCTACTTCTTCAGTTCTATCCCAAGCATTCAAAGCTGATTACATGCAACTAAAACACATCAGAACTGTCACTGTGTGTGCATGTGCACATGTGCTTACATATGGAGTCAGTCTTCTCCTCAACCGAGTGGATCCCAAAGATCAAACTCAGACCATCAGGCTTGAGGGCAAGCACCCTTTCCCACTAAACCATCTTACTGACCCCACAAATAAAACTTTATTGAACCTCAGCAGGGCAGTGGTGGCGCATGCCTTTAATCCCAGCACTTGGGAGGCAGAGGCAGGCGGATCTCTGTGAGTTCAAGGCCAGCCCTGTCTACAAGAGCTAGCTCCAGGTCAGGCTCAAAAGCTACAGAGAAACTCTGTCTCAAAAAAACCAAAAACCAAAAACAAACAAACTTTATTGAACCCCTTTGAGTATAACACTGTGGGTATTTGTCTTTATTTCTCTCATTTTTTGGTTCTTATTTTTGCTTTTTTTTTTTGTTTTTGAGACATGGTTTCTGTCCGGACCTCGCTCTTTAGACCAGGCTAGCCTTGAACTCACAGAGATACACCTGCTTCTGCCCAGATACATATGTAAAATTATCTTTTTTTTTCTTTTTTCTTTTTTTGGTTTTTCGAGACAGGGTTTCTCTGCAGCTTTTTTAGAGCCTGTCCTGGAACTAGCTCTTGTAGACCAGGCTGGCCTCGAACTCACAGAGATCCGCCTGCCTCTGCCTCCCGAGTGCTGGGATTAAAGGCGTGCGCCACCACCGCCCGGCGTAAAATTATCTTTGTACTCCTAAGATAATTTGTATATTGATACAAATTCAAATTATATTTGTTATATTGAATATGCTCCTATTTATGTCTACAATGTTTGTGCACCTATTCAAAATTATTTTGTCATATTGTATGCATGCATGTTTCTACCTCTGCCTAAGATATTTTGTATATTGATGCAATTTTAGGATATGTTTATCATATTGCACTATATATTTCTACCTCTGATCAATATACTTATATATATTGTTTACATTTTGGGGTCATTGTCTTCTTTTGATGCACATCTGTTTAAAGATTATTTATTTTTATAATGTAAAGCCTAGCCTTTGAGATATATAGGTATTAAGAATTATAGGTCAATAGTCACCCATGTTTGTCATACTTATAGTTAGACTATGTAAGTTAGAGTATTCAGGTTCTCTAGATACACAGAGATTGTATTCCAGATAGATATGTAATCTTCAAACACTTCAAAGAACCATAGAATATGGCATTTAAGTAACTCAGGATTCTATTGACATGAGACACGACTGCTCCTAGCAGCACTGATCTATTCCCCAGAGAATGTTGAACACCGAAGACACTCCACTTGGAGCTTGTTTTCTTCTTGACGAAACTGGCCTTTGGGCAAAAGAACTGTCCTTGCCTTGACTACTGACAATATGCACACTGTCCAAACTGGACAAGCAGGATACAAGCAAAAATGACTGTCAAACCTTGCCAAGATAGGGTAGAACAGTCTTTTGAATTTTCCTGCCTCTGAAAATGGTCTGTCAGATACTCTAGGACAAAGTTGGTTACCCCAACCTTACAAATGAGACTTTGGATGATTGCCCAGGTAGCCAGCTATCTCTGTCATTTCTTACCCCTTTTGGAAGTTGCTTGTTTGTACTTCCTGCTTACTCAGGTTAACATTACTTTCCTTCTCAAGTCTCTGATGGGGTTGAAGACTAGACAGTCATAGCTACTTTCCTCTCATAACTTAGCCAAGACATTTTACTACAAGACTTAAGACTCCTCAGGATAGTACAACTATTGAAATAATCTGCTAATTAGCTTAGAATAGACATTTAGTATGTTTCTTGCTTGATATTGTTCATGTTGGTTATAATTCTGTTTTTGTATGCTTTTGCCTTTTCTTTCTCTTGAACAATACTTGATATTTGTTTTTAAAGTATATAGTTTTGTTTTATGTTTAGAATCCTCTTATTTAGACAAAAGGGAGAGGTGTTATGGGAATTCATTCAGCCAATGGCCTTCTGGATACCAGTCCATGATGGCGTGGTCAGGAAGTATGCTAGTCCTTTCCCTCTCACTTGGTTGGTCAGAGTTCAGTTCGTAGTTGCCAGTACCCACAGAGCAGAGGAACGCAGCACCTTTCTTACTGAGTGCTCTCCAATAAACATTTGGTATCCTTTATTACAGGCTCTTGTGGACCTCCTTAATGATGCTACATTTTGATTGGGCTTAAAGCAGTGTGCCAGTACTGCCCAGCTCATTTTTTTTGTAGGACAGGGTTGTGCTCTGCTGCTGAATACTGTGGCACAAGTTGTGACCTCAGCAAGGAGGGGCTGGGCTAGAAGGATGGAGTACTGGCTGGCTTGGGCTTCCTAGTGAGACCTGTCACAGTATTGAGACCTTCCCTATTTGGTCCTGTGTATTTACGGTCGCTACCTCTTCTAGTGGATTGAACCTTTTATTATTATAAAATATTCCTCAAAAATATTCTTCAGCATTCTGATCGTTTTATTTGACCTGGTCTAATTTATAATATTAATGAAACCATTCCTGCTTGCTTTTCCATTCTAGATTTTATTTTTATTACTATTTTACACATATGGGTGTTTTGCCTGCATATATATTTGTATACCATGTGCATAAAGTTCTCATGGAGGCTAGAGAGGGCATCAGATTCCTCAGAAACTGGAGTTACAGACAGTTGTGAGCTGCCATGTGGGTGGTGGGACTTGAGCCTGGGTCCTCTGAAAAACCAGCCAGTGCTCTTTACTAGGCTATCTCCCTGGGTCCCAGATTTTTTTTTTAGGTTACTATTTTTCCATTGTCTCTCACATAACTATATAGTCTCTGGGGCTATAAGATAGAGTACTGTTCATTACAGAACTTCTCTGAGGATACGTTTTCTCCTGCAAGGTGGTGGACTGCATGTGTACCAAAACATGAACCAGGTGTAACGGTGCTTCCAATCTTCCTGTCATATCTGAACTGTGCTGTGGCTGTGGCAACTCCATGCTGTTATGAGTCATGGGGCTCCAGCTTTATGGGCATCTCTCCCTGATCAGGTCGGCTCTTTGTTTTCCCTGGAGTCCAGAAAACCACTAGAATCAGTGCTCCGTTTAGCTTGGCAAACACTCTCAAGCTTAGCATTACCTCTGTGCTCCAGTTTCCCTCCCAAGTTCCTATCTCCACTGGGCTCCATCCATTTAAAATTTCTTGTTATTGTGGGCTAGGGTATGTGCACACCACAGTGCAGGAGTGGAAAGCAGAGGTCAGCTTTATGGAGTCAGTTCTCTCCCCAAACTCAGCCCGTCAAGTTTGCTTCACCCACTGGAGCCATCTTGCCTGTCCCGTATGCTCCATTCCTGCCCTATGCATCCTTCCTGCTGGGTGGGAAGGCTCAGGTATGTTTGTGGTTTCCATGTTGGAATACCAGCTTTATCTGAACTGTCTGATGGTGTCACTGCTCCTCTTGCAGATCATGTAGCTATATGGCCCTGTGATGGGTCACACAATAGAGAGGAGACGAGGTAAGACTGAGGCCGACTTAAAGCCCAATGACATGTGCTTGGCTGACTGCATGTAGTAGTTAGCTGTGTAACTCAGGGTATGAATGTAATCTCCTTAATCTTCACCATATTCACTCATGTTATAGTACATTTCAGAGTATGGCTGTCCTGGAACTCACTTTGTAGACCACGCAGGCCTAGAACTCACAGAGATTCCCCCCACTTCCTCTGCCTCCCAAGTGCTGGGATTAAAGGCACATGCCATCACTGCCTGGCAAGTGTTGAGTATTTTATTAAGTCTCTAGTCATGAATGAATGGGAACTACTCTTATATTGTTACTTTACAATAACTGTTAAAAATTCATTTGGATGATCATGTTCTTTTTTGGTTAGTTTTGTTTGTTTATTTTCGAGAAAGGGTTCTCTATGTAGTCCTGGCTAACCTGGTGTTTGCTAAGTAGACCAGTCTAACCTTGAACTCACAGAGATCTCAATGCTTCTGTCTCTCAAGTTCTGGGATTAAAAATGTATGCTATCTGGTCAGTGCCCATGCTCTGTGAGTTAGAACATGGCAAGGCTGGAATTTAGGACTACGACTCTATTGTGCATGTTCTTTTCCTATACTACATTGCTTTCCTTAGCTTCCTTCAAAAGTGCTCAAGAAAAACAGTAATTTACAAAGTTTTTCCCCAAACCATCTCTTTACTGTCTAAATAATCACAAATAAAAACCAGATGTGGTGGTGCACATCTTTTCAGGTCTGGGTCATCTTATTCAGTGACTGTTTCTGAGAAACGGTCTCACTAAGGACATGGCTGTCCTGGAACTCACTACATAGTCCAGGGTGGCCTTGAACTCCTAGAGATCCACTTGCCTCTATCTTGCAGCTGCAGGGATTAAAGGCATTTGCCACCACTGCCCAGCCTCAAAGCCATCTTTGACAACATGGTAAACTCAAGGCCAGTCTGCGTTACTTGAGTCCCTGTCTTTAAAAAAAATAAAAAATAAAATCCATACTTGCTGGCTCACGTGCAATGGAAAACAAATCTCAGTGCTTGATCTCATATGCTCCAAACTGGTCTATAATGCTCTCAAGAATAAGTCGTTTGCTAGTTAAAGGCAGAATAAGGCCCGAGAATCACAAAGACAAATTTGAGTCCTAGCTACTGCTTGATAAAGGAGCATGGACGGAGTGATAGGGGAGAATGGGGGCGGGAGGTATTGAGACAGGAGTTCATATAGCCTAGGCAAGCCTTGAGTTCATTCTTTTTTTAAAAAAATATTTATTTATTATGTATACAATATTCTATCTGTGTGTATGCCTGCAGGCCAGAAGAGGGCACCAGACCTCATTACAGATGGTTGTGAGCCACCATGTGGTTGCTGGAAATTGAACTCAGGACCTTTGGAAGAGCAGGCAATGCTCTTAACCACTGAGCCATCTCTCCAGCCCAAGTTCATTCTTATATAGCTGAGGATGACCTGGAACTTCTGATCCTCTTGCCTCCAATCACATGGGCTCTGGGATCACACATGTTGGCCACTGTTTCCATAAAGTCTCAGTTCTTGACACCCGTGTTCTCTGTGCTGGGTTTATCAATGTGACACATACCTGACCCACCTGGGAAGAACTCCCAGTTAAAGAGCTCCCTGTATCAGGCTGGCCTGTGGCAAGACTGGATGTTTTCTTGATTAGTGATTGATGTGGAAGGGCCTGCCCACTGTGGATGGTGCCACCTTCTGGCACTGGCCCTGAGTGGAATAAGAAAGCAACCTGAAGTAGATATGGTGGTACACACCTTTAATCTCAGCGCTTAGGAGGCAGATGCCGGTGGATTCCTGTGAGTTCAAAGCCAGCCTGACCTACATAGAGAGCTCCAGGACAGCCAGAGCTCTGTAGAAAGACTGCCTCAAACAAACAAACAAAGAAAAAAAATCAAGCAAACAAGAAAGCAGGTTCGGGAAGCCATGGGCACAAGTCAGCATGCAGTCTTCCTTCATGGTTGCCGCCTGCCTGACTTCAGTTCATAGTAGACTGTGATGGGGACATGTAAGCCAAATAAGTCCTTCCTCCTCCCCACACTGCTTTGATCGTGGGGCTTAGCACAGCATTAGAAACTGAACTAGGACAACCTTAAACTACTGGCCTGTCAAACAGAATGGCGGCAGCAGGATATGAGGGGGAGGAGCCTGAGACACACACATGCTGTATCTCCGCAAGCATGCTGCTCTCCGCCAGGGAGAACAGTTAGTGACTCCATGGGTGATATGACCCCATGCAGCCTCCTGCTCAATCCTGCACAGGACATTAGTTGAGAAGGAAACTATCAGTCCCAGGAAGCCCAAACTTCGGATTCAAGGGGGCATTTCTGTCACAGTTCTCTCATCAACTCTGAGTCCTGGGCTGCAGAAACGCCAACTGTCACCCTAACGTCTGCGATTAGTTCAAGTATCTTTGGTGTTTATGATCAGGCTCCTCTATATTTCTGCTTATGCAGGAAATTTCTCTCTCCATAAGGAATAAAAAAGTAAAAATTTTCTTTTTCATGGATTATAAAACTCAGTATTTTAGCTTTTGGGTAAAAAGGTAAAATAAAGAAATAACACATAAAATGGGGCAAAACTTAATGCTGGACTGCTTCCTAAGTGCGTGCAAAGCACTAAATTTGATCCTTAGCACAATCAGTCAACTACTCAATCACTTGAAAGAAATATACACAAGGATATTAATACATAAGCGGATTTCCCTCCCTCTGCCAATAACCAGGAAGGTGTGTATGTATCAACTGAGTTCAGACTGTAATTACCTTCTTCTTTGGTTCTTCCCCAGCCACTTATAAAACACTCTGTGTTTTGGTCCAGTTTTTGGAAAACACCAAAAGGTAGGCAAATAGGCTGAATATAGTCATTATACCTCACAGCTTTCCTTAGACGGAACAGCGCGATATCATTTACGAAAGTTTCCAGAATGAAGTCTGGTCGGATGATGATTGCTACTACTTGAATATTCCTGATGTGGGAGCGGCGCCGGGAGAGGTCATTGGTTCCAATCACTGCTCTCCACTTGAGAGGGTCACTGAAAGAAAGCAGACAGGTTCACTTCAACTCTTTCCCTTGATTTTCCACCAGGTTGGGGTTCTTTATATTGGCCTGATAACTAAGTTTTAAGTGTTTTTCCACGTGACACAAGTATAAAATAAAAGCACAAATGTCACGATGCAACACAGGGGAGAAAGCTGAGCGGGATCAGAACACAAGAACTCCATGGCTAACCAGGACAGTGTCTCTTACTAGCAGACAGATGCCTGGATTAGTCAACATACAGTTTTGAGACAGCAAGCTGTTTGGAAAGAAAACGAAATCACTGAAACAGGACAAACCACCGACGTAAACTCCAAATGGATTAAAAATTTAGAACTCTATTAAATCAAGAGTTGCTGTCTTCAAGAGACAGGCAGGTGACAGAGCTGGGATTTGCCTTCAAATAACCGTACAGCAAGGCAAGGAGTTCAGCTCTGCAGAGTTTGGGCTCAGTACACATAAGGCACATGTGGGAGGGGCACAAGAGGACACAGGAGTGAATACATGATATACATGTATGAAAATGTCATCATTAAATTATGTATAATTAATACGTGCCAATAAAAATCATTAAAAAGTAAGTTTAAAACTTGAATTGTGTGATAAGCACATAGAAAAAACATTTCCTCTGCTTTTATACTTTTTCAAAGATTTATTTTTATTTTATATGTTATGAGTGTTTTGCATGTTATATGTTTACATGTTATATATGTTTGTGCACCACATATGTGCCCAATGCCCAAGAATGCCAAAAGAAGCTGGGCAGTGGCTGCGCATGCCTTCAATCCCAGCACTTGGGAGGCAGAGGCAGGCAGATCTCTGAGTTCAAGGCCAGCCTGGCATAGAGTGAGTTCAGGACAGCCAGGGCTACACAGGAAAGCCCTGTCTCAAAACAAAACAAAACAAAACAAAAAGGCCAAAGGAGGGAATAAGATTCCCTGAATGGGGAATTAGAGGTGGTTGTAAGTTGCATTGTTGTTAGGGGCCGGGTGGGTGCTAGGAATCAAATCAAACCCAGGTCCTCTGGAAGAGCAGACAGTGATTTTAACCACCGAGCCATTTCTTGAATCCCTAATTTTTAAAAATATACTAATACTAGAATAAAGCATTTTGATTTTAGCATTAGAATTGAGAAAATTGAACCAAAAAGAAAACAGGTAAATACACAGCACTGCCATATGAAAGGTTTTTTCTGAGACAGAGGTTTACCACGTTTATTAGTTACTTGTCTCCCTGCTGGGATAAATACTCCAATAGAGGAGCATGGTGGAGAAGGCTTGCTCAGGCTCACAGTCCTGGCACAGTCCATCCTGGCAGGAGGGCAGGGAGGCGGGGCTTCAGGTGGCCACACACTGCATCAGGAAGCAGAGGGCAGTAAACACTAGAGCCTAGCTCCTATTCTCCTTGGTATTCCGTCTAAGAAAGAAATGGTGCCTCCTTCAGTTAGGGAGGGTACCACCTAAATAATCTACTCTAGATAATTTCTGACATGCATGCCTAAAGGCTAAGTATAAAAGAAAATAATTAAATGAGAGATGAGAGAAAACTAAATCCTAATGGTCTGCTGTGGAATAATCCTCTGTACACTGTAAGTATATATTACTCTCATTAGTTAATAAAGAAGCTAATTGGCCTATAGCAAGGCAGGATAAAGTTAGGTGGGGACAATCAACCTGAGGATACTGGAATGAAGAGGGGTGGAAAGAGAGAGTCGCCGCCGGGAGATGCAGAAAGAGCAAGATAGGCATGTCATACTGAGAAAGGGTACCAAGCCACATGATAAAGCAGAGATAAGAAATATGGGTTGATTTAAGAATTAGCTATTGGCTGAGTATTTGTAATTAATATTGAGTCACCGTGTTGGTTATTTGAGAAACAGCCGCAGCACAAGAAAACTCTGCCTACAATGGTCATTTCTACCAGGGTGGAAGCTGGCATCACAGGAAAAGCTGTGGTTCTGCCCTGTGATAGACACCGAAACCATCCAACCACACATGGCTGGTGGCTGTGTGACTCAGAACTGGAACACTCACCTGGCATGTGTAAGCCTTAGATTCGGCCCCCAGTATCAGAAAACAGCGACCCTCTGCCTTCTGCTAGAAGAACCCATCTATATGCTTGGACAAGAAAACGTGATTTACCCACTTTGTCCTCTAGGGGTCCTGACCCAATGCATGACCCAAACCCCTTATCCACAGTTCTGAGCAAAGGACAGAACATTAATGAACCCAAGTGCTGGCCTCCTTTTGTGGAGCAGCTGCAACTCCGCCGCCAGCAGAGGCCACCAGA
Source organism: Arvicola amphibius (assembly GCF_903992535.2). Taxonomy (NCBI): domain Eukaryota; kingdom Metazoa; phylum Chordata; class Mammalia; order Rodentia; family Cricetidae; genus Arvicola; species Arvicola amphibius. The sequence continues at coordinate 58,966,680 of NC_052055.2, read as the reverse complement.
GCTGCAGCCTGAGGAGACAAATTCTGTTCCCACAGGCATCGATTCTTTCAAAGCTGCTCAGAGAATTTATCTAAATCTCTGTCCTGCTAAAGAACTCACGACTCAAAGGTTGAGGTAGAATCCTGCTTCCCAGAGAGGCTGAAGAACAAGCAGCTGACCTAGCTCACTGTGTCCTTGCCTCTCCCAATGAGTTCTTATCCCTCCTTATAAACCCTTCTCCACCTGGCTCTTCCTTACTACTTCCTGTCAGCTAGTTGCTGATGCAGCCTCCAGACTGCAGGTGAATTTTATTTAATTAACTCATCTTTGCATCATTAAGCAAATGTTCCAGAGCATAAACAAAAGTAACACACCTTAAAATAACATTCTGCAACACCAGGGAGTATTGCTTCATCTAAAACGAAGAGCTAGGCAGTGCCAATCAGATAATTCATTATACAAGTTGATGAGAAAGTTACCTAGCAATAGGAGCTAAAACTGAAAGATTAGTACGTAGAATGAAGGGCTCTAAAGGATCAGGGGAAGCTGGTGTTATGAGGAATTTAGCAGAAGAGGAAAAGGGCAGAAAAAAAATAAAACAGCAGCACTGTGGTACACACACACACACACACACACACACACACACACACACACCTGCTCACTAGTATCTTGGAAGTGATGCTGCTGAGCTAGAGAGATGACTCAGGGGCTAAGAGCAATTACTGCTCTTGCAGGGGACCTGGGTTCTGCTTCCAGCATCCTCATGCTGGCTCACAATCATCTATAATTCCAGTTCCAGGGAAACTGATGCCCTCTCTGGCCTCCTTGGGCACCAGGGACACACAGTACAAAAAAGTACATATATACAAAGCACTCATAGGCATAAAAATAGTTTTAGGAAAAGAAAAGAGACACTTTCACGGAAAGTCCGTCATAATTGTCCTATTCCATAGGCTCACTGGGTTGGGCATGGAATTAGCCTTTAAATTATGTTTGGGTCACAGAAATCATATGAAAACAGAATTTTATGACATGGTGCAAATGAGGCCCAAGAATCTCTTCCAGAGTTCAAATAATAAAAGATTAAGTCTGACCTGTCTTGTTTTTATGCAACCCTTGAACAAAGTATGTTTTATAGATACACATATATGTACGGTTTTACAGGACCACAGCAACAGTCACTTAATTATGTATTTTCCACTTACATATGGTTACTTTCATGCTAAGTAATGTAACAAACTATATGGCCTGCAAACCCTATGAGGTATCCATGGAAAAGTTGCCAATGTGTGATTTAGAGAATTCATTTCTTATGAGTTCGAGGCCAGCCTGGTCTACAGAGCCCAGACAGGCTCCAAAGCTACACCTGTCTCGAAAAACAAAAAACAAAAGCAACAACAAAAAGAATTCATCTCAGCAAATGCACTGTCATCTACATAATTCTATATAACTACTGGTAGACATGCTACTCCACCATTTCAGACTGTCCCTAGGAGCAGAGAACGGGAGCGGCGCTCTGGATACCTACCTAGCCTCTTTAGTGCAGTGCGCGGCGGTGAGGACCCACCTGTCTCTCACCAAGGCACCACCACATATATGCACAAAAAAATCGCCGTCTTGAACCTGCAGGCTAACGAGCCACGGCCAGGCGCCAGCAGCAGCTCGCGTACCTCCTATGATCCGAGACCCTTCCAGTGCACCCCTAAGTGGTGCTATTCCACAACCTAAAAACAAAGCAATACATTATTTGAAGTAAACACCCACATTTTGTGTTATTTCCTAACGTGGATACATTAACACAATCATTTTTCTCTTCAGACACTGATAAAGCAAGCCAAATCTGAGGCAAGCTGAACTTTCCGATGGCAAATGCATTAAGACAAACACGCCATACTTGACTACTTAGTAACACAGAAACAAGTTTCTCTGGCCAAGCTCTTTCCTTTGTGGGACAGAGACTGGGAGAGCCTCAGACCCCGCGGCACTGCACCGTTGCCTTTATTTCTCTGTGTAGCCCTGGCGGTCTTGGAACCTTGTAGACCAGTGGTGTTACACGCTTGTGATCCCATTCAACAGGATCAGACAGGAAGAAACCAGTCTCAACAGTGAGCGTGCGTGCGTGTGTGTGTACGGGAAGCTTCAGGCTTAGTGGCTGGGGATACGTAGCTCAGTGGTTTATAAATAAGCTCCTGGCTCAATTTCTGACATAAAACAAAAGTTGTGCTTGATTAAGAGACACAAGCTATGTATTTCCTGCCATTTAACCGGTTGAACAATTCTCAGCTGCACCCTGAACAGGTCACCTAACAGCCCTTTGGGCCATGAACACTCAGACATTAATTAAGCGCCGAACGTTTTCGGCGCTGGCAACGCTACCGAGGGTCTGGGAGCCGCTGAGCTCTGTCTCTGGGGTGAGGCGGGGAGGACAGTGGGAGAGCCTCGCCCGTGACCAGATACTGCCCTTCGTGAAGAGCTCTTCCTCTTCCGGGGCCCCGGCCTCCGGCCCTGGCTTGCTGGCCTGTTCCTGCGCCGGGGTGGGGCCATCCCTGTGGGGCGTGTGGAGCTTGGAGAACACGAGGGCGCCGCCCAGGCACAGCAGCGCGGCCCTCAGCGCCCACGGCCCCATGGCGCCCGCAGGCCCCAAGATGGCGGCGGCGCCCGAGGCCCGCGCGCGCGGTGCCTGCCGGTCATTGCCCCACACAGGCGAGGCCGCCCGGGCCCTGCCGCCGACCGGAGGACTTCCGGAGTGCTGCCGGCTCGGGGAGGCCACGGGGGCGCCTGAAGGAAGCCGGCGAAGGAGCAGCCGAGCGGAGCATGTGGGGTTGACTCGGAGACGGTAAAGCCCGGGGCGGGTGCGCAGCCATCACGGCTTTGAAGCAGTTTGCCGCCAGCACCTCCGGAGAGACCGGCAGGGGCGCGGGAGGGAAGGGAGGCCTCCCCACGGTGAAGTCCCTCCGCCGCGGCCGAGACCACAGCTGTGGCAGACACCGCGGGGGTGGCTGGCGGCCCAAGGCCCTGGCCGGTCCACCAGACCTGGAAGACAGACAAGACGTCCTCCTCAGCCCCAGGACCCAGCAACGCCCCACTCGCGCTCCGCGGGCCCCGGAGCACTCCCACTCACGCTCCACAGGCCGGAACACACCTACACATGGTCACATGCTTCATACAGCCACAGATGCCCACAATAAGTCGAAATTTAATATTAAAAAACTTTGATGTGGGGGCTGGAGAGATGGCTCAGAGGTTAAGGACACTGACTGTTCTTCCAGAGGTCCTGAGTTCAATTCCCAGCAACCACAGCAACCACATGGTGGCTAACAACCATCTACAATGAGATCTGGTGCCCTGTATTGTATTCATAATAAATAAAATCTTTAAAAAAAACTTTGATGTGAAGGTTGACTATGTATAAGTAATATTCCTTTTAAGTGGGAGTATCTAAAATAAAACCATTAAAATGGCAGTGAATCATGCTTACGCCCTAAGCATATATGACCTTTTTGTGTTTCCCAACTACAAACCTAGAAGTTCCTAGGAATCTCAAAAGAAACCCATTTACAGTGAAAGGCATGTCTTAACCCCATTGTGCAGCCCTTGTGGTCCATTGTTTATCTTTTTTTAAAAGATTTATTCATTTTCATTTTGTGTGTATCTATAAGTAGAACTGGACTTATGGATGGCCATGAGCCACTATGTGGGTGCTGGGAACTGAACCTAGATAGATCTTCCAGAGAGCAGTCATTGATCTGAGCCATCTCTCCAACCCCATGCTTATCTTTAAAAAAAGAAAGAAAATGACATTTTATTTTTGTGTGTGCATGTAGTGAACACATACATGTCTATACATGTGTGAAGGCCAGTAGGATGGCTGTCAGGGATGGCTCTCCATCATATGGTCCTGGAGACTAAACTCAGATCAGCCCTGGTACCAAGCGCCTTCTCTCACTGAAACCATGTTGGGGACGCCAGTTGTTGTGGAATGTTACTTTAACTAGGCAAATACGTGTTGCATTTGTTTATGCTGCATTTATGTAAAGAGTGTGCTGCTGTTTCACCTGGCCTGCCTAAGGCACCTGATTGGTCTAGATAAAAAGCTGAACCACCAGTACCTAGGCAGTAGATGGGTGGGGGCTGGAGGGCAGAGAGAATAATGAGGAGAGAGAGAGAGACAGACAGAGACAGAGAAGACAGAGAGAGACAGAGAGAGAGAGAGGCAGAGAGAGACAGAGAGAGAGAGAGGGCAGAAGAGAGGGAGACACTTGAAGCCAACCAGCCAAGCCACCAGCCAGACTTGGAAGAAGCAGGAAAAGTAGGTCATACTGAATGAAAGAAAAGTAAAAAGCCCCAAGGCAAAACATGAAGAGAAACAAGTTAATTTAAGTTATATAAAGAGCTAGTGAGACAAGCATAAGATAGGCTGAGCACCCAATAAACTAATATTAAGTTCTGTGTCATGATTTGGGGCTGGCATTTCGAGAAAGCCTGCTACACCCAGCCACAGTTTATCAGAATTACATCCTAACCAAGGTACCTTTGGAGCCACCCTATAATTTCACCTATCATTAAAGGGAGAAGAGTTTCTTGGCAACCCTTGATTTTGTAATGAGAGCCACCAAAATTGTTTGTGGAATTAACCACTGCCGTGGCGCTCACAAGGTTCTCCTTTGAAAAGCCCCTACCCTCTTCCCCCAGTGTCTCTACCTCCTGTGGCTTAATTTTGTTTTCTCTTTTTTTTTCAAGACAGGGTTTCTCTGTGTAGTACTAACTGTCCTGGAACTCGCTCTGTAGACCAGGCTGGCCTTGAACTCATAGAGATCTGTCTGCCACTGCCTCCAAGTGCTGGGATTAAAGGCGTGTGCAACCACACCTGGCAATATGTGTGTGTGTGTGTGTGTGTGTGTGTGTGTGATGTGCTTGTCTGTGTGTGCGCCAGGTTCATATAGTGACCATAGAAGCCATAAGAAGGTGCCAGACTCCCTGGATTAAGAAGTGCTCTTAATCACTGAACCATCTCTCTCATGCTTAAATTTATGTTAGAAATCTATTTTTACTTGATTTTACTGAGACACAGTCTCACTATGTCTTAAGGTTGGCCTTGAACTTGGCATGTGGATCAGGATGGCTTTGATGCACCTGCTTCCCAAGTGCACCACTGTACCCAGCAGAATCTTTTTTATAATAAATTCTAGTCTCCTTGATTACTGGCTGATCCCAAAGTTCTTGCCTGGAGCAAATTCAAGGATGCAGCTTTCTGCTAGTAGAGGCCCCTGAAGGATGGTGATCTCAGCTGGCCAGCTCCATGCTGGGCTGTGGTCCCCGAAGGACAGGGACCTCAGCTGCCCACTCATACTGCTGTAGTGCTGGTGACAAGGCTGAACCGATAGAGTCACATTTAAGGCCTCTCTCCCCACAAGCCAGCTAGATCCTTGCCTTCTGAGAGGCTTTGGGGACACATTCCTTGACATTCCAGTCACCTTAAGGAAGGCCTTTAAATAGCCCTGGCTAACCCACTGAACAAGTTAGTACTACCTTATGCAATATAAGTGGGCTTTTTTTTTTTCTTTTCCTTCCTTCCCTCTTCTTTCTCTTTCCTTTTTTTGTTAAAACAGAGTCCTCATGTGCCCACCAGGCTGGCTTTTTGAGTTCCTCAACCAATACAGGCATGAGCTATTCTACCAGTCTGTGCTGGTGATGCAGCCCAGGGCTTTGTACATACAAGGGAAGCCAGTGCTGTGCTAACTGAGTCAAGCCCCAGGGACTCATGCACTTAAATTTTTATTTTATTTCATGTGCACAGATATTTCGCCTGTATTTGTATCTTTCATACCTATGGCCCATGGAGGCCAGAAGAGGGCATCAGAATCCGTGGAACTGGGAACAGGGAGTTGTAGCTACCCTGTAGGTGCTGGGAATCGAACCGGTCCTCTGGAAAGTGCTGCTAGTGCTCTTAACTGCTGAGCTACGTCTCCAGTCTCTCATGCTCCTAACTTAACTTGAGTGGGGGCTGAGGAGATAGTTCAGTGATTAAAGCACTGGCTGCTCCTTTCAGAGGACCTGGGTTCAATTCCCAGCACCCACATGGCAGGCTCACAACTGTCTGTAACTCCAGTTCCAGGGGATTCTGACACCTCCACACTAATGCACATAAAACAGAGTTAAATTTTTTTAAAAAAATTGGTTTAATTTGCAGGCAAATGGATGGCTCTAGGGAAAAAAACAAATAAAACATTGAGTGAAGTAACTGAGACCCAGAAAGACAAATATAGTATGTACTCACTCAGAAGTGGTTTTTAGACATAAAACAAAGAAAAGCCAGCCTACAGTTTCACAACCCCAGAGAACCTGGGCAAACAAAGAGGGACCCTAAGAGACACTTACATAGCTCTACCTCGGAAGGAGGAAAAAGACAAGATGGGAGGATGGGAGTCACAGGAGAGCATAGAAGGGGAGAGGGGAGGAAGGGACGGGAGTGGAAGAAAAATATATAGCTCAATAAATAACAAAAATAGTTTAAAAAAAAACAGTCTTGAGTGAAGACAGCTTGCTTGCCTAGTAAACATCGCTGAATAAGTTTCCAGCGTTTTAAACGATTGATGTCTGACATTCAGTTTACAGGTTTTGTCATTCCTATCTGAGCTATGCTGAGCCCTGCCATGCTCGCCCCATAAGGTCAGGAATAAAAGGAGTGCTATGGGCGGGTGGGGACAGTTCTGGGTGGCTTGGCCTTTTGGCAGAGAGATGGGGAGGGGCCAGTGCAAAGACGCAAGGCCAGCTGCACTGCCCTTGCGCATCCTATCCAGGCCAGAGATGGGTGGCGCAGCGGGTAAAGGAGCAAATTATTTGGGTTAGGTGCTAAGCTTGAGTCAGTGAGTGGAAGTGGGCACTTGTATTGTGGAGCTCTAGAGTCCAACACCGAGGAGGAGTCTGCCCCCAGAGACCACCTCTCACACCACAGCCGATGCAAAAGCATGAAGATTTTATTAGTTCTGTCAATGACAGGGTCCCTCAGCATTCGGGAAGCGAGGAGACCCCGACTAGCTGGTACAGGCTACTTTTAAAGGAAAAAGGCCATAGAAAGCAAGGAGGGGGGGGGGTTGTGATTGGCTTATTCGAAAGGGCTATTACCAATAATTGGCTGGGAGAGCTGTTGCCAGATTCAGATGAGAGTAAGAGGTCATTTTTGACCCCGTTTCCCAGGGGACTGAATCAAAACATACGTATATGGGGTAATGGTTCAGGACACTGAGTACGTGCATGTGTAGCTGTTAGGTGCCTTGTTTCCAGGGGAGGAGGGGATAGCATTCTGGAACAGAGGCTGAGAGGATTCAGAATTGTCAGAAATGGCTATCAGAATTGTCTTAAAGTTTACAGTATAAGCCCAATCCAAGTGGTTCCTAGCCTTGACAGTGACAAGGGGCAGTCCCTCCTTACTCAGCAGTATCAGAAAGGTGGAAGAGAAACAGCGGGACAGGCATGTTTCTGTGGAGGTCTGCGTACAACTGAATGGGATATGGTTTGGAATCAGGGCAAAATACCGAGTCTAGCTATGACAGGAGAATAGGGTTCAAAAAGTGGGTGCATGCAGCCAAGCTAAGAAACGGCACAGTAGGGGGGCTAGTGAGCATCCGGCTTCCCTCTGCCCCTCTCTCCTGTCTGCATACCCCTTCTCCGCGGGACCACACTCATCCACAGACAGGACGCACCTCCTTTTCTTGCAGGGCGCCTCCTCTGAGTTGCTAGACGCAGAGAGTGTTGAATGTCTCCTCCAAAGTGGGCATGGACTGGAGGCTTGGTCACTAGTGGGTGAAAGGCTGTGTGGGAAATTAAAGAAGGAGGGCCTAAGTTGGGCTTGGGAGGACATCAGACTTCTGAAACCTTAGACCCGAGACTAAGTTGATTGTCTGGAGACAAGGTCTCAGGCTGATCAGGCTGTCCGGAATCTCCCTGTGTAGCCAAATGTAGGCGTGTGCCAGATTCAGCTAAGTAAGAGTTTGTAAATCTCTTTCCTTACAAAGTGCCTTTCTATCTGGTACTGTGTTGTAGCACACGGCGGGATTAGTGCAGGAGGTCAGCACTGTGAGATTAAAGTTGTAAGAGATTGTGACTTCGGTCTGGGCATTGGCCCACGGCTGTTCCTCCCACATCAGCTGGCTTCCCTCATGTGAGCTGCCCTGTGACTTTTTGGAGAGGCCTCTAAAAAACAAGGGAACACTGGGTGAGTGGGGTTAGAAGCAGAACAGCAATTGTACCTGACACCGGGGGCCAAGCCCAGGGACTTGGGGGTGGGGCAGGTGATTCTGCACCAGGATCCGCATTCCAGTCTCAAATGCCTTACTTTCAATTCTGTGTGTTCTTTAAGGGTTTTCATCTGTTTTGTTTGTTTTTAGGGACCAGACCAGAGCAGGACTTGGGTCATCACCTTGTTTGTCCAGAGCTGGCTTACCTTTAGCCATGGTCTTTTGGGTGTTTCTGGATCCCAAGAGTTGAAAGTTTAGCTCACACAGATGTGCAAGATAGCTTTGTTCAACTGAAACAGTGGTGCAGGCTGGGGAGGCCCGCTGTTCAGACAGAGGCCACATGAATGACAGCACGCCAATGCTGGGGCTTCTTTCCTGTAGTTCAGGAGGAGCAAGGGCTGATTACTATTTTCATGGATAGATTAGATCACACATGCACTTTCCTGCTGCTCCTCCCTCTTCCCGTAACATGTCTGATCTTAATTATATCATGTCCGATTTCATATAGGCTAAGATGGTGTCCAGTTTCAAACAGGCTTAAGATGGTCCCTAAAAGGTGACCAGAGGGCCAGGTGCATGCTTTTAATCCCAGCACTGGGGAGGCAGAGGCAGGTGGATCTCTGTGAGTTCGAGGCCAGTCTGGTCTACAGAGTGAGTTTCAGGACAGGCTCCAAAGCTACACAGGGCACAATTTTGTCTTACTGCCTATGTACTCAGAATAAGTTCATACAGGATTGGCTTTCTAGTCTTCATATCAGAACATTTACATTGAACAGAAATTGTCTAGTGCAAGCTGGAGAGATGGCTCAGAGGTTAAGAGCACTGATTGTTCTTCCAGAAGTTCTGAGTTCAATTCCCAGCAACCACATGGTGGCTCACAACCATCTGTAATGAAATCTGGCCTGCAGACATACATTCAGATAGAACACTGTATACAAAATAAATAAATACATCTTTAAAAAAAAAAAGAAATTGTCTTGTGCAGTTGTTACCAGGAGCAGGGAAACGGACCATTGTTTGCAGGTGAAGGTGGGGGGTTAGGGGTTCTGAGGTTGCTAGATGCTCCGTTTGGAGAGGGGTGTGTGTGAATAGTACATGCAAATGAAGGAACTCAGATGCCAAGTGCATTAACTATGTGGGAGGATGCCTGGCCAAACCAAATGGACACCCAGATAAAATTATCTCTTAGGCCTGTCTGTTAAAATTCCCCCAAATAACCAGGCGGTGGTGGTGGCACACGCCTTTAATCCCAGCACTTGGAAGGCAGAGGTGGACAGATTTCTGTGAGTTCAAGGCCAACCTGGTCAAAAGAGCTAGTTCCAGGACAGGCTCCAAAGCTACAGAGAAATCCTGTCTTAAAAAAAAATTAGAAGTACAGCCAACATAAACAATATCAAGCAAGAAACATGTGATAATTGTTTCAATAATTATCCTATCCTAAGGAGTCTAAATCTTGTATTATAAATAACTTGGCCAAGTCATGAGAGGAAAGCCAAGTCATGAGAGGAAAGTAACTATGACTATGACTATCTAATCTTCAACCCCATCAAGGGAAAATAATATTACTTGAGTAAGCAGGAAGTGCACTCAAGTAACTTCCAAAATGTGCAACAAATGACAGAGACAACTGGCTACCTCAGCAATCACCCAAAGTCTCATTTGCAACATTGGAACAACCAACTTTGGCTAAGGCCTAGAGTAACTGACAAACTATTTTCAGAGGCAGGGAATTTTTCAAAACCATCTTACCCTGTCTTGGCAAGATTTGACAGTATTTTGTCTTGTATCCTGCTTGTCCTGTCCGGACATCGTGCATTTTGTCAGTGGTCGATGCAGGGGCAGTTCCTTGCCCAAAGACCAGTTTTGCCAAGTAGAAAACAAGCTCCAAGTGGAGTGTCTTCGGTGTTCAACATTCTTTTGGAAATAGATCCATGCTGCCAGGAGCAGTCGTGTCTCACATCAACAGAACCCTAAATTATTTAAAGGCCATATTCTATAGCTCTTTGAAGTAGTTGAAGATTGCCTATTTATGTAGAATACAATCTTTATATATCTAAAGAACCTAATTAGTCTAGCTATAAGTATGACAAACTTGGAAGACTATTGACCTATAATTCTTAATACCTATATAACTTAAAGACTAAGACTTCATATTAGAATATTAAACAATATTAAACAATCTTTAAACAACTGTGCAACAAATGAGGGCAATTGTTGGGGACTGTAGACCCTCAGACCCTGAATTTTCTGTGACCCCCTGCCTGCTGGAGTAAACAACTTTTTTTCCTATGCTTGCAGCTGCTCTGGACATGAGACCCTCATGAGTTCCTGATGGCAGGGGAGTGGTTTCTGGTGGACTTGCAGCTGAAAAATCCCGAGAGCTAGGGTGTGGCCATTAGTCAAATAAAGCCCCATATAAGCTTCCCTGGAACACAATAAAGAGGACATTCTTGTTTCAAGAATGACCCCCCCCTCTCTTTCTCTTTCTCTCTCTCTCGTGTGTGTGTGTGTGTGTGTGTGTGTGTTTCAATCTCCAGCCCCACGAACTGTTACGTGGTAGATAGGTGGTACAATACAAGTGGTCTGAACAAACAATGACCTCAAAATGTAAACAATGTACAAGTATCTTGATCAGAGGTAGAAATGTATACTGCAATATGATAAATTATCCTAAAATTGTATCAGTATACAAAATGTCTTAAGCAGAGGTAGAAGCACGCATGCATACAATATGACAAAATGACTTTGCCTAGGTATACAAACATTGTAGACAAAAATAGAAGCATATTCAATATAATTTAAGTTTGTATCACTATAAAAGAACATATACCAATGAAAATTGCCTATAAATAATAGCTCACAAGTATTCACTCCATTACTCACTTTTTTTTAAAACTGAGACAGCTTTTTTAACTTTGCAGGCAATCCCAAATTCTCTCCTTGGTACATAGAGAACACCAGTCTTTAAAAAAAAATATTTATTTATTTATTTATTTATTTATTTATTTATTATGTTTCCAACATTCTGCCTCCATGTATGCCTGCATGCCAGAAGAGGGCACCAGGTCTCATTACAGATGGTTGTGAGCCACCATGTTGTTGTTGGGAATTGAACTCAGGACCTCTGGAAGAGCAGCCAGTGCTCTTAATCACTGAGCCATCTCTCCAGCCCCCAATACTCACTATTATTATTATTAGTGTGAGTAAGCTCACAATAATCTATTATCCCATCCAATGTCCCCCTTTTTTTTTCAAAGAGATCCCTTAGCTTACATAATTTTCCCCCAGCTCTATACCAATTATAATCAACCCTGAGGACAAACTTTGTTGGGAGAGTGGACATTGTCTTCTAGAATTACTTCCAGCTGTCATGGGGCAATGTTCTTTCTATGGGATCCTGTGAAAGTAAAATGATGGTTAAGTTTCATGATTGCTGTCTGGTATTGCACATAGTGTCTGAGTATTCAGTAGGGTTTTTCTGAGGTTCCTGTTTGGAGTTTGTCCAGAAGGTTGTAAAAGTTTGCACCACCAGGGCTGGAGAGGGTGGTTCAGAGGTTAAAGAGCATTGCCTGCTCTCCAAAGTCCTGAGTTCAATTTCCAGCAACCACCATGGTGGCTCACAACCATCTGTAATGAGATCTGGTGCCCTCTTCTGGCTGCAGGCATACACACAGACAGAATATTGTAGACATAATAAATAATTTTTTTATTTTTATTTTTTTGGTTTTTCGAGACTAGGGTTTCTCTGCAGCTTTAGAGCCGTCCTGGAGCTAGCTCTTGTAGACCAGGCTAGTCTCAAACTCACAAAGATCCGCCTGCCTCTTGCCTCCCGAGTGCTGGGATTTAAAGGCGGGTGCCACCACTGCCTGGCTCTAAATAAATATTTTTTAAAAAAATAGGTGCAACCACCATTTCAACTAACCAAGTTGGAACCATCTTGAGCAGCTGGTACCCAAAACAGGTCCTTATAGTGATATCAACATCATGACACCATGGCCCCATGTTGGGTGCCATGGGGATTGGGGAAAGGTGCACGAGCTGTGAGAAATTTCCAAGTTAGCTGTGGCATGGGTTTACAAGAAAAAAAACCCACTTAGTAGATGAAAGCACGCCAGGTGGGCGGGGGTTGGGAGACCTTCTGGGCTGTGGACCGGTTGGGGCTTTTAGACGGGTCCACCTGGTAGGTGTGGAGTTGGGCCCCATGTTGGGTGCTGGGGCTTTTAGACGGGTCCACCCGGTAGGTGTGGAGTGGGGCCCATGTTGGGTGCTGGGGCTTTTAGACTGGTCCACCCGGTAGGTGTGGAGTTGGGCCCCATGTTGGGTGCTGGGGCTTTTAGACTGGTCCACCCAGTAGGTGTGGAGTGGGGCCCATGTTGGCACCAGATGAAGATGGACACCACAAGGACCCCACACTGGCTCAGAATTGAGTATAATAGAGGGTTATTTAGGGGCAGACTCACAGATCACAGTCCTCTGCTCATATGGGGAACAGGAACTGAATCCTGCAGCCAGAAGAGAGAGAGCACACAGGCTTTACAGCAGCATTATAGTCTAAGGCCACGCCCAAGTGGGTGGGTAATTTAAAGGCTACTGGCTGAGGAATTTCCCAAAGCAACATAGCGTCTCTCTGACTCCTCCTCCTTCTCCCTGCATTCACTCTAGTTTCCTCACGGACCTATAGAGCTGGGCATCAGTATTCACCTGTCTCTCTGCGTCCTCATTGTGGATGTATGTGACCCTGCTTCAGGTCCCTGTCACGATGGAGTGTGAACCTGGTCTCCTGAGCAGCAGTTGTTCTCATCCATAGAAAGAATAAAGTTATGTTGTTGGCAGGAAAATGAGTGCAGCTGGAAATAATCATATTAAGTGAATTGAGCTGCTCTCAGAAAAATATCATGTTTTCTCTCATTTGTAGTTCCCAGACTACAAAATTATTTATGTATCCGTGGTTCCCCAAATCTGTCAGGGGCCTGCTAGCCAGAGGGGAAAGCCCACTGCTTCTCAGAGGTCTCCCTTCCTCCCCAGAGCCGCCTTGGAGTGCTCTTTGGTTTTACCCTCAGTCTGAGGGCTCTCCAGTGAGTGTGCCTGAAAAGAGTCGCACAGCAGACATGAGGGCTCTGCGTAACAAGATAAAGGAAAGAATTTCAGCACTTTACACAGACTACACAAAGTCTCATGGGGCTTACAGAGACGGCACACTCAGCCAGGTGTGCTTGCTGCAGAGGCACAAGGACCCGAGTTGGATCCCCAGAACCCACATAAACAAGTCAGGGTGTGGTTGCACAGCCGTAATCCCAGCCCTAAGGAGGCAAGCCATAGGGATCCGGGTCACGAGAGACCCTGACTCGATAATCAGGCCAGGCACTAGATTGACTCCTGGTTCCACATGCATGTGCATACATGTGCATCTACACACGTGTCCACCTACACAAACATTCCCCTGTATACACAATAAAGAGAAAATGCACTGTTGAGACAGAGTCATCAAGCAGAATCTCAAAGGAAGAGACAGTTGTGTCCTAAGAGGGCTGGGGTTCCTTGGAAACAGTTAAGGGGAAGTCGTCTGGTCTGCTCCACGTGCCGTGTCTGTGTAGGACAGCAGGCTGCTCAACTGCCCTAAGTACTTGCGCTTTTGCTGATTCTGGCCACCGGGGAGAAGGCTCAGCAAGCGGTTCTGAGTACGGCTTCGGGTGTGAGTGTCTGAATGCAGCAGTGTGGCTCAGCCGCTGGAGGTGCTTCTGAACAAACCTGGGAACCCCCAGGAAAGGTAAGGAGGGACCACCTCGTTCAGAGTCGTCCTCTAACCTCTACGTACACAGTAAACAGGATAAAAAGATACCACAGGCCCCTAGACTCAGCGCCGTGCAGTCAGGGTCCAGTGGTTAAAGTGTGGGAATCTACATGTCTTTGGCCTTTGGTCTCCACCATTCGGTTAATGTCAGGTAGCCAAGCATAAGAACTGTGTAGAGCCTCTTAGTGTTGGTGACTTTGGGAATGCTGGCACAAGTGACTCCATCCTCTTGGCTTTGAGACTGTGCTCCTGCTTCAGCCTCTCACGCACTAGGGCTGTAAGTATGTGCCACCATGTACTCACACTGTCAGCGCTGACAACCCATCTTATACCAGTTGGTTGGTTTGGGTTTTTGAGGACAGGGGTCTCACTATCTAGCCCTGGAACTTGCTATATAACCCAAGCTGGCCAGACATACACCTGCTTTCTGCCTCAGTTGTTTGGGATTAAAGGTGTGCATCACCCATGCATGTCTTTGTGGCAGTTGTTAACTGTCCCCCCATTGCTGGGAGGTGGCTTTTCCTAGTTGGTCTGAACCAATCGGTGATCTTACTTTGTGCTGGGAGGGGCAGGCAGAAAAGGGAGAGACCGATGCCAAAAGTGGCTTTTCACCTGCCAACTGTGAGCAGCTGAGAGGGGTAGAGGGAAGAGTGGGCTGGGGGGCCTTAGATTCTAAACGTGCGCAAAGTCTCAGGGGGAGGGGGTTCCTTTGCTCTCTGAATTTGGTAGGCATCCTTCGTCCTGGATCCACTTGCTCCTTTTCTTTGACAGGTTGCAGGGTGGTGGAAGCTTTTTCTCTTTTCTTTCTCTGAAGGTCAGCATTATAACTTTAGCCCCTGTGCTGCCTGTTAAACAACAGACTTCTTACTTTCAAAAGGTCTGTAACAAAATTTCAAGAGATCCAACCTCACCTTTAAAAAATTTATTTTCGTTATTTTTAATGAAGCGTATGCATGGGCATACACACATTAATGACGTGTAGGCATATGTGCCTGTATACGAGTGTGTGCACATAAGTATGCCTGTATACGAGTGTGCACACATAAGTTTGCCTGTATACGAGTGTGCGCACATAAGTGTGGTGTTCTGGGGGGCCAGAGGCATTGAATCCCTGGAGCTGGAGAGCTGGAGTTAGAGGCAGTCCTGGTCACCCAATGTGAATGCTAGGAACTGAACTTGGATCCTCTTGCAGAAGCAGTATGTGTTCTTAACCACTGAGCCATCTCTTCAGCCCTTCCCTGCTTTTGTGAGACAGGGTCTTATGTAGCCCAGGCTACTCTTGAAAACTGTAAGGTAAATGCAGATGATCTTGAACTTCTGATCCTCCTGCCTCCATATCCCATGTGAGGGATGTGTGCCACCAAACCTGTTCTGTACTGGGCATGGAGCACAGGGCTGGAACAACCAAGCAAACACTATGCCAACTGAGCCACAACCCCAACCCCCAGATTTATTTATTTAACTTACTGTATTTATTTATTTAATTTACTGGCTAGTTTCGTGTGTCAACTAGAATCAGAAAGTAAGGAGTCTCAGTTGAGGAAATGCCTTCTTGAGATCCAACTGTAAGACATTTTCTCAATTAGTGATCAATGTGGGAGGGCCCAGCCCATGTGAGTAGTGCCATCCCTGGGCTGGTGGTCTTGGGTTCTACAAGAAAGCAGGCTGAGCAAACAGTGGGGAGCAAGCCAGTAAGCAGCACCTCTCCATGGCTTCTGCATCAGCCCCTGCCTCCAGGAGCCTGAGCATGCCCTGGAAACATTGTAATATTTGTTTAAAAAACAAAAGACCTTTTTGTATGACTATAATGCTAGAATCCAGACTGGCTGCTGCTGAGGCCACAGTCCCTGCAGCAGCTGTCCCCGCTCCCTGACCGGTCCTGACCAGTGTCATGCTAAGCATGTCCCCTGTGAGAACCATGATTTCCAGGTGCAAGGTCTCTCACTTGGGCATGGGAGTTGACATCAAAGCGAGTACTGGCGGCCACAGGTCCTGGCTTCCCACTGCATCCCTGCCTCCTGCCCAGAAATCAGAGAGCCCTACTGCAGTTTGTGTTGCGCAGCCCTCCCTTCCCAGAGCTGGAAGAGCAGACCCCACTTCCGCCACCACACAGACCTGATGCCCTCTTCAGCTGTCCCCCACATGCTGTCTGTCCTGGTGTCTGTCTATAACTGCAGCTCTAGGGGATCTGACACACTCTTCTGACCTCTGTGAGTACCAGGTACACATGTGATACACATACACGTGAGCAAACACCCATACACACCAAAACAATTAAACAGGAGGACTAGAAGGCACCGCCTCCAGGCTGGGGAAGAGCTACTGTAAACTAACTATAGCGAACAGTATACTCTCTGGTAAAAGACTAGGAATAACTTTATGAAATTCTATTCTCATCAATCCTATTTAACACCATAGTCAAGTTGTGGTCTCGTGGCCAGGACAGTAAGGTCAAGGACAGCCAGGCACAGTGGTAGAGCTGTCGGTGTTGCTAGCGTTATAATCTCCCTTAGCAAAAAACCCCAGCAAGCATTCGCGGGGCTACTGAAGTGATTTGGCGCAGGACACCGTGCCGCACACTCACCAATAAGGAGCAGGTGGAGCTGAAATGTAAGCAAACACTACTGCTCTGTCCATCCTGGCAGGAGGATCTAAAGATACTTGTGTCCTTTTCTTTGGCTATTAGACCTTTAGACTGTTCTTCAGGAAATCTGAATTTTCTCAGGAGTCACAGCTGGGGAAGAAGAAAGCTGAGTGAGGCCTGGTCAGTCAGGAGGGAGCTTGTCTCCCAACCAGGGATCTCACATGATTCTGACCTGTCAGATCCACGGCAGGAGAGACCCTTGACACCTGGGTTGTCTTTGTCCTGATTCAATGGGGATAATGAGCTAGCCACACTGCAGCCAGGGCTGCTTACCCTCACATCAGGGACCCACGACAAACAGGGCTGCTTAGACAGCCCCTCTTCCTAATGTGACCACATTTAATATGGTAACCCTCATGACTTTATCTGTTAACTGGCCAAGCTTGCTGTGACCTATGACAAGCCTGCCTGCCTGTGCCAGTCAGAGGCTGACCCTGGGACCCCAACCATTGGGTCTGTTTGGCTACTCGTCTTAAGAGTAGGATGGAAATGAGATTAATCCATTCAACCAACCCAGGAAAATGACTAGTCTTCCTTCCTGAAGCCAAAGGAACCCGGCAGAGCAGAAGCTAAGGGTCTGATCTCTGAGTTCTTTGGAAATCTTGGCACTGGGCAGTATCTGCTCCTGGCATGTGACCACCTGCAGGAAGCTGGAACTGAAGGAGAATAAAAAAACTCTTATTTCTTCAAGGAATTAAAGGTATGTGCCGCCAACACCCACCACCCGACTTCATTAAAATCATAAGGGAGTACATTACATTGCCATGTAAAGGTGGCAGTTAGATCGCGGCCTCTCTTTACTAACAGTAGTAGAGAAGGCCGTTGGCGCCATCTGTATGCCCCAGGCTAGACGGACAAATAAAACTGTAGTCGTGGGCTTGGAAGATTCACCATTGCTGAGGTGTGTGGCTTCTCCAGCTCACCTACCCAGAGATTTAAAACAACCGGGTTGAAACCTTAGCACTTTGGGGAGGGGTTGATTTACAAGCTGATTCTGGAATGTCAGTCCACAGCTGGTGCCTATGACTGCCCTCCTTGGAAGACAGGCTCAACATTTTCTCATGGGGTCACTGCCCCCATTTGGAGGTGGTTTCATCATGGGGTGCTCTGTGTCGTCCAGTTCACTGTTCTAGACATCGAGGTGACTGAGCGTTTGGGGAAATAATTGGAGACTTTCAGGTGCCTGCTAAAGGGTCTGGGGCAGGGAGGAGAATGCCTTAGTTGGCTGTCACCTGAAGGGGTGTGAGGCAGGTCAGGCCCGACCCTCAGGCTTCAGAGGACCCTAAGAAATTAGCATGCTTCTGGGCAGAGCAAAGCAGGGGAGCTGATCCAAAGCAATGGGGGGTGGAGTCCAGGCTTCCACCAGTCTGTGCTTCTTATCAGAAAACAGTTTCTAAACTCCTGTAATAGTGTGGTGTTCACTAGTCTTCCACAGCAGTGGCCAGCCTGTGCTCGAGTTCTGATGAAAGGGTAGATGCACATAGGCCAAAGAAACAGTCCTTCTGAATCAATTCTTCAAAACATGTTGAGCCTGACTTCATTACCCCATGCATGGTCTATTTCCTACTCGCAGGAGCTGTCTGTTGTGTGTTCTGCATTGAATCGCAGTTGGTGTCTGAGACTGGCACACATCCTGTTTGCCTGGCATGCTAACTTCACGCTGGCTTTTCTTTCTCGGATGTAAGGTAAGTTCACCCACTCTAGTTCCATTCTGTTGCTGTACAAATACCACAACCAAAACCAATTTAAAGGAAAAGGCTTATTTCATCTCATTAGTTTACAGTCCATCACTGAGGCATCAGGGCAGGAAGTCAAAGGCTGGCCTGCTGGTCTGTGTGATGTTCTCTCTCAGCACAGAGGGCAGCAGAAACCGTGAAAGAATGCTGCTTGCTGCTGGCTCACTTGCAGACCTAGGCCTTGCTGGCTTTGCTATTGGACTATGCCTACCTGCCCAGGAAATGGTGTTGCCCACAGTGCGCTGTGTTCCTCTGCATCAACCGAGATTGTTAATTCTTCAAATCTGTTTTGCTATTTTCCTGCTCCTGTCACTAGAATCTTTCCTTTTGTCTTATATTTCTTCGTTTTAGTGGCCTCACCCTGTTCTAGTGAGGGCCGAGCGTGGTAGCATGAGCTACCCCAGCCCTTAAGAAGGCAGGAAGGTCAGAAAAAGCATTAACTGTATTTGATCTTCTAGATTAGCATTCTCACGCTGGGGGCCGCGACCCCCTTGGGAGGCGAATGACCCTTTCACAGGGGTCGGCTGAGAGCATCAGAAAGCACAGATGTCTACATTCCGATTCATCACGGCAGCAGAAGTGCGGTTATGAACCCAAGATGATGTCTAGTCTATTTTCTTCAACATACATACAGCCATTCCAGCTTTCTCTGGCTAGAATTTGACTGGCTTTTGGAACACTCCATCTCAGTCTTGCCATTTCCTTACATTTTTAATTTAGCATTTATAAACATGTAGTAGAATTTTGCTTCCCACTTCAACCCGATAGTCTTTATTATTTGGTCCGGTCTATGTTTTTAAATTTTTTTTTAAAGGTAGCCCTGATTTCCTGGAACTTGCTATGTAGACCAGTGATGTGTGATTAATAAAACTCAGAGAAATTGGGGTTCAACCTGAAGGTCAGAAAAGCAAGACAGCCAGCCACTGGCTCTTACCTCTACCTCAGTCTGAAATGGCAATTCTGCCTCTAAGAATCTCAGAATGAGACTGAGAGCTGTCTCCTGTTTTATAATCCTAAAGCTGGGATTAAAGGCATGCACCACTGCCTGGTCTGTAAGGCTGACCAGTGGGGCTGCTTTACTCTCTGACCTTTAGGCAGGCTTTATTAAAATACAATATGAAATGAAACGCCACTACAGACCAGGCTAGCTTCAAAATCACAGGTCTGTCTCTGCCTCCCAAGCGCTGGGATTAAGGTGTGCATTACTCCACCTGGTTCTCCTGTTTATGTCTGTGCAGCACACCTAGGCCTGTCGCCCATGGAGTTTAGAGTTCTGGGGATGGGTATGAGCTGCCATGTGGGTGCCTAGACCTGAAGAAGGGTCCTTTGCAAGTGCAAATGTTGTCAACTACTGAGCCTACTCTCCAGCCTGACTTTAATTTAGAAACAATCACATGTGCGTGATGTAAGTGCGGGGGGAGCATGTGTGATGTTCAGGAGGATGTGTGGGAACTGGTTCTTGGGTCAAGTACTTCTGCCCACTGAATCATTTGCAAGCCTGATGTTCATTTTTAGTCCAAAACATGAATTGCACTACTTTAGTTTTGGTGCTGTGAATTGCACCCTAGGCCTTGTGCATGCTGGGCAAGTGCTCTACCTGGGGCTCGGCTCCTGGCTTCCATTGCACTTTGTCATATTTGACTATTTTTAGACTGGTAGAATGTTGAAAAACATTTATGAACTAAAAAAATCCACTAAATCATGCTTTTTTTAAATCTTTGTTTACTTTTAAAGATATTTAGTTATATTATATGTGTGTGTGTGTGTGTGTGTGTGTGCACTTGAGTATAGGTGCCTCCAGAAGGCCAGAAGTGTGGGATCTCCTGGAGTTATGAGCAGTTGTGAGCTGAATGTGAGTACAAACTTGTACACGCTCTTAACTGCTAAGCCATCTCACCCCAAGTTTTGGCTGGCCTCAAATTCTCATCTCCTGCCTGGACAGTGCTGGGCTTATAGACTAAAGCCTCCATCTTGGCTCATTTGGTGCTGGCAATTGAACCCTATACCTACCAGGCAAGCATAGCTGAGCTTTATTTTCAGCTCCCCCAAGCCCCAAGACTGGGTTTTCTAACAGCCCTGGAACTCACTTTGTAGACCAGGTTGGGATTAAAGGCATGAGTAACCACCACCTGGCTTCATTCTCAACCTCTTGTACGTTTTTCAGACAGGACCTTGTTATTACTGAACCCACAGACCTCACGTCTCAGCCTGAATACTGGGGTTACTGCCTTACCTATGAATACATGTAGTGACTGTACACTGAACTCAAGCAGCTGCCTTCCTGTAGGGAAATGAGGAGTGGACAGGAATTGTGGGAGGCCCCTGTGTACATTCTCCCTTCAGATCTCAAGACAACCAAGTTATTTGTCCTGGATGTTGTACAAAAGTTTGCTGTTTTATGACATTTCCATGTGTGTTCCGTGTGCACACGCATTCCACAGTGCACGTGTAAAGCCATTTTCTTTCACTACATGGGACTGAGCATCAGGCCTGGCAGAACCAAGTTTAAAGGAGGTCGCCCTCTAGTGGACAATTTAAATGGCTTTAAACTATTTTTAAACCAAAGAAGCGGGAAAACTTTGCCTCAAAACCATTCATAAGAAGGGACACATTCTCATGACCAAGACCATACATTTTAATGTTGACTAGACCTAAAATTTAAAAATATTTTTCTTATTTACTGTGTGATTCTGGGCAGAATATCAAATTTTTCTGTGCCTACTTGAGCTTGAACTCAGATCATCAAATATTATGTATGAGGCACCCTCATGATGGAGCTTACAAGACAGTGTTCCGAGATTGCTATTTTTTTTTAAATAAATGTATCACTGTACCTGTGTGTAAGATGTGTGGATACAGGTGAATGCCGTATCGCCCAGGCGGTCACTGGACAACTTCTGGAGTTAGTTTTCTCCTTTGACACTGATGGAGTTCATGGGTTTACTGAGTGAGAAGTCCAACTGATTTTTTTGAGACATTGCCTCAAACTTCCTCCCTCCAAAGGCAGGGTTTCTCTGCCCTAGAATTCATTCTGTAGAATGGGATGGCCTTAAACTCCCAGATATCACCCTGCCTCTGTCTTTCCCCAACCCCCAGAACTGGGGTTAAAGGTGTTCTTGATCCTCCTGCTCCAGCCCCTTGGTTTCTGCTGAGATTACAGGTGTGCACCACATCTGGCACTACACTGGGCTTAGAAGTCTGAATCCCAGCCAGTTACACTGATGTGACCTAGCAAACAAGAACCTCAAGGGCTTGAGCTCCACAGGGGTGGAAAGGGGACTTTCCTGGTCTCTTCTGCCCACTGTATGTAAAAGGCATGCCATGACCTCACTAGTCGAGTGCTATTCATCTACACGGAATACTCTTGAGAACACATGTATGTAAAGTCACCCTGACTTGTTTAGGTTGCTACGTCATATATGATATGTTATAAATGGTGTATGTTATATATGGCACAAGCTAAGTTGAAGACAGCAAATGATCACAATAAAATGTCACGACTTGGAGAAAAAGGACCTCAATCTTGAAATGGCAGGAAAAGATTTAATTTCTAATAATTATGACTGCAATAAACTATACTAGTCAAAGGGCAGTTATACATCTACCTCTAAGAATGAGAAAAGGGACAGTGGATAATGTGCCCTAAACCTCTCCTATACCAGTCCCTAAGATCTGGGGACAGGGGCAATCTAGAATGGCCTTTCCCTGTGATTTATAGTGAACAAGACAAGAAATCTGTAACAGTATTACTGATGTGATGTGACGATGCACATCTTTAATCCCAGCACTTGGGAGGTAGAGGCAGGGGACTTCTGTGAGTTCAAGGCCAGTCTGGTCTACACAGAGAAACCCTGTCTTGAGAAAACAAAACCAAACTAACCAACATTACTGATTAGATTGGATATGCTTTTGAAGACTATGCCCTCTTGACTAACTCAAGGCATTCTTTATCCATCAAGCCTTTTTCAGATGGAGCTTAGGCACATCTTTTCCTGGGAATGCGTACTGCCGTCATCACTACTAACGGCTAATTCTAAGTCATGCTGCACCTCTATCACTCCAATGAAC
The DNA here is from genome assembly GCF_903992535.2 of Arvicola amphibius. Lineage (NCBI taxonomy): Eukaryota > Metazoa > Chordata > Mammalia > Rodentia > Cricetidae > Arvicola > Arvicola amphibius. The sequence goes on along the minus strand of NC_052055.2, from coordinate 58,944,225 downwards.
TGAGGAATACCCCGTCTTCACTCTTTGCTTTAAAGTCATCACAATGACTTACTGGGCTGGGATGCCCTCATTGGTAGGATGCTTGTACAGTCTAAAAGAATCTGACAGGTCGTAGCTGGAGCTGCAGACAGCGATTACTTCCACCAACACATGTGTGAAATGATAGTAACCTGCCAACTAAACACTACTCCCTGCTAGAACACCCTGACAAACCCCATGTTCTTTAGGTTGAAGAAAGAAAAAAAAAGTAAGAAATAGCCTTTGTGGCCAAGTTCTACTAATGAACACTCTCTGGCAGGATCAATAGTAAGTGACGGTCTGTTAATGTACCTGCAGACAGCTTTCCTGAGCTGAATCAAAGAACAAGGAGCCCTGATGTCAAGCACCTCTAGACCAGACCGCAGAGCTACTGGGACCTGAGGCTACAAGTCCACCACACGAGTGTCACACACAGTGGCTGGCAGTGGGCTTGGCACTTGTTATGTTGAACACTGCATTTTGTATTCAGCAAACTTAATCTTATCAAATGTTTTTTAATTCCATAGACAATATGAAACATACCATATAGGCACACAACAGTTTCAAAGTGTATACAGATTAGAATACAGAGGTTAAACACTGGTGTCCTGACCATAGCTTCAACTTTAGATAAACTTCATAGAAAAAGTACAATTCAAATATCAGCCAATTGAAAACTTTACTCTTCTCATAATATAAAAATGATAATTTGAGATACAAATTTTTTTACTAAAACTATATAAACATTTAAAATAATCATTAAAAACTCAACATTAGAATTTATAAAGATTCACTATAAAAATATATCGGCAGTCACTCTCTTATAAAGGTACCATTGGCTACATTACAAAATAGGTCAACGTAGAATTGCCTCAATAACTATTTTAGAACCTGACAAACCTACGGTAAGATGATTACAAACCTTCGGGAAGCTTTGGCGTGCATCTTTAGGTTATTTAAAATATTTTAAGGGCTTCTGTAAACACTTCATTCCGTTAAAGCACAAAGTAATGCTCTTCAACTGCATACAGGATTAGAGAATCAAAAAAAATTATTATATCCTTGTGAAAAATTGCCCTTACCTTCCGGAAGCAAAAAAAAAAAAAAAAAAAAAAAAGCTATTTAAAAATGTCAAATTTTCAAGACAGTTCTCTTTCCATTCTTATAAAAATGTTATAAATCACCACACTCAGAGTGTGCCCTGCGCCTGTTAGAACACTTCTCAAAAACCCTCGAGTCCAACAAAACCAACTGTCAAAACTCATTTAGCACACCCGACACTGTGACAAGTAGCAATCAGACCACATAATTCACATACTTAGTAACGTATTATGGTTTCTTTACATTTGTCATTTAGAATTTATTGGCAGGAATCACACACTCACACACACACGAAAAGGCAATCTTGGAAAAATACAAATACAAACTTGGAACTGATTGCTTTATCGATGCATCTGCCACTTTTGGTTGGACTGTTATTTAAAATTAAATTGCCAAAGTCCGTTTCCTTGAGTACATTTCCCCCGGAGCTTCCAGTTGTACCAGCAGCTTTGTTACGGTCATCTCCACTCACCCCTTCACCTTTGCATTGTAAAAACCTAATACAAAGTAGCTTCTTTGACCTTTGAATTTATAAAACTCCACTAAAAAGAAATCTAATTTTTAAGCAAGTCCATAAAAATACTTTTTCTTTAAAGAGTCAAACACTTTTATGAGAATAAAGATCCTTCAAAGTTTTCAGCTCTTCTATTAGAGTTTTATTTTGGTTTTCCAGAACGGCAACGCGATTCTCCAGGCATTTCACATACTCCTTCTTCTTCCTGCGGCATTCTCGCGCAGCCTCCCTAAACACAAGCATGGAAACATCAGGAAAATGCCACACCCTTCACATGGAAAGTACACCTAAGGAATCTTCCCCGGTCATCTTTACAAGACTATTTCCTGACACGGTCTTGTTGTACAGCCCAAGCTGGCCTCAAATCTGCGATCCTCCTGCCTCACCCTCCTCTTCACAATGCTGGGATTATAAGCACGTGCCACGACCCCAAACCCCCATTTGAAAAATTAAGATATCGTCTATGGGGTTGGAGGAGGTAGGTGACTTACTTGCTGCTCTTCAGAAGACCCATGCTGGGCAGCTGTAATTCCCTGGGGGGGGGGGGGGGGGAATGGCTATCAGACACCTCTGGCTTTCACAGGCACACAGAATTATTTAAAGACAAATTTTTTTCTTTAGGCAAGGATGGCCTAGATGCCTATACCCTCAGCCTTGCTGGGATTCCAGGTGTCAATACAAAGATCTGGAGCATAGAATTCTATCTGTCTTGGCAAACACACATACTTGTATAAGGCCCCACTGAGACACAACTCCATTGTCCTAGAAGCCCCCACACCCTCCTGCTCAGCTCTCTACCAGGCATCCAGTCAGCTCCCAATTAGTGCTTTTTCTGGACAAGTTCTCACTCTGTAGGCTAGGCCTGAAGCCTCCTATCTCAGCATCTTGACTGCAGCAGTCAGACACATGTCACTCACCAGCCTTGCCCCATTTTCGGAGACAGACTCATTATGTACTTGAGGCTGGTCAGGAATGTGCAATCTTCCTGCCAGTCTTCCAAGTGCTGAGGTGGGTGCTATCATTCCTGGCTCCTCCCCACATACATTTTACATTTTTTTTTTTCGAGACAGGGTTTCTCTGTAGCTTTGGAATCTGTCCTGGGACTAGCTCTTATAGACCAGGCTGGCCTCAAACTCACAGAGATCCGCCTGTCTCTGCCTCCTGAGTGCAGGGATTAAAGGTGTGCGCCACCACTGTTCAGCTTAAATTTTTTCATATATATAGTTTTTTTTTTGTTTTTTGTTTTTTTTTTTGTTTTTTTTTTAAGGATTTTCTGTGTACCAGCACCTGCAGTGCTCATGGAGGCCTAAGAGGGGGTTGGGTCCTCTGGACCTGGAGCTATAGATGGGTGGTAACCATATGGATGCTGGAAATCCAACTTGGTGCTCTTAACCACTGAGCTTACCACTCCAGCCATTACCACCTCCAACTTAGAAGTGGCATCTTTGCAATGTTATTTCCTGCGGGATCACTGGCCATGTTCATTTAAAACCAGCTGGCCCTGAGTGAAGCAGGGATGCACAGAAGCCCCGAGCCTCACTAACGCTCCTCAGGCTAATGCTCAGTTCAGACTTCCCAGAAGCATGCTCAACGTCTGGCACAATTTCTTGTTTATGGATTACCTGTGTTTCCTTCTCTTTAGGTCCTTTATATATAAACTGCAAGAATTCCTTCTTGGTCAGAAGAATTCTGTCACAGAGAACTGGTGGGTCTAAAGAGGGGAACAGCTCCCTCCTCACATGCAGTGAAGGCAGCTCTGACCTCTGCTAAGGAACGCCCATGAGATGCACCACCTGGAGCTGCTCTGTAGACGCTTACCTGTGCCCCTGCTTGTGCTCAGGAAAGTCATCTTTCCTGCATGTATGAGTGTACGCCTGTGTGCTTAATGCCCTTGGAGGCTAGAATGATAGACGGTTGTGAGCTGCCATGCAGGTGCTGAGAATCAAACCCAGGTCCTCTGGAAGAGCAGCCAGTGCTGTAAAACCACCGAGTTACCTTTCCAGTTTTTTTCTTTTTGGCTTTGTGAGTGTCATGTAGCTGGGGATGACTTTGAACTCCCAATCTTGTCTCCACTTCTCAAGTGCTAATATGACCAGCTCAAAGGTTTTCATTTTAATGAAGTCAGATTCATTAATAATTACATTAAATTCCCTAAATGTTCTATACTCAAAGCTATACAATTATGTATATTTATATCAAAGTTCTAAGTTTCACTTTATACATAAAAGATATTGGGGGGTCAGTGTTGAGCTATGTAGTGCCACCTGGCAAAGATCACAGGCATGTGGCAGGACACAGGCCTAAAGCTTTTCTTTTCTTCTTGTTGGGCAGAGTGGGATGAGTCTCATTCTGTGGCTCAGGCTGGTCTCACAGTAGTGACTTAATCTTTCACTCCCAAAGGCTGGCCTTTTGGATAAAAAGGCAGCTTACATCCTTTAAGGACAACCTGATCTCCTCTCTGTCCCCCTCCATCTCTCTCTATTTGTGAGAGTTCAGTGTTTGGATTTGTTGAAGCTGTATCAAGTACCTTCTTTTCATCCATGGTTTGGGGAACTATGCAAGAGAACTAATTTTAAGTGACATTTTTCGCTTTGAGTGTCGTGACCTCATGAAAAGTAACCTATGCAGTTCCCTAGCACAGGCAACTAACTCCAAGTATGTTCCCTGTCTTGTCAGTACATCAAAACTAGATCAAGACGAGAATTACAGCTGGACGAGGTGGTACACGCCTTTAATCCTAGTCATCAGGAGGAAGAAACAAATGGATCTTTGTGAGTTCAAGGCCAGCCTGGTCTACAAACTGAGTTCCAGCTGTATAGTGAAACCCTGGCTTTAAAAAAAAAAAAAAAAAAAAAAAAAAGGAATTTATCTCCACAATACAGCAATAAGTTTAGCTAATAGCTTCATGGTGCTGAGATCTCGTTCATTCCTAACCTCATCAGGTCTTTAGTTTCTTTCCTATAGGTTCATCCTATATTATATAGGAATAAATAAGGGGCAGCTTATATAGTTCACCAACCCTTAAATGTAGCTTTGTGAGAACAGAGGTCTCCGTTCTAGTGACTCCCCTCTGTGACTATCTTTTTTGAGACAGGGCATCATGTAACGTAGGCTGGTTCGAATCTCCCTTGAATCCTCACAGCATACCTCCTGCCTGTGTCATACCTGCTTCTATCACATATCACTGGGGATCAACCAAGCTTTGCACACGAGGGACAAGCACTCTTGTGACACTCTAAGACCCTTTCTGGGGTGTCCAGGTACAAGAGCTTATCAGTTTTCTTCTAGTTACATAACGTATCTTATGTCATCCCTTGAGCCCTCTAAAACAATCATCTGTTTATCGGTCTAACAAACGCATTCCTAGAGACACAAACAAGTAAAGGATAGCAATCCTTGTTGTCACCTTTTAACAGTGATGTTTTATTTTCAATTAAACTTACATGTACCCACATTAATTATTTTATGCTAATTTTACTGCTTTAAAAACATTATCCTATGATTGTGTGTGTAGCTGAAAAGCCCAGTCATACTGTAATCTTTCACCTCCTCCATCTGTGACCTTTTGTTGTCATTCCGAGTTTCTTGGCACCTTTTCTTACTCCTCTAGAACACAGTACATAGAGTACCATTGTATACGCATTTTCTCAAAGAAGCAAGTTTTCATGCCTGATATATTAAAGTGAATGCAGTAATATGACTAAAATCTATTTAAGGGGATGACAGTATGGCTCAATTGGTGGAGCAATTATCTGGCATGTACGAAGCCCTGGGCTTGAGCCTCAGCACTACACAAGACCCTACTTGGTGGAGGTCTGATATTCCTGGTACTCAGAAAGTGGGAGTAAGATCACAATCAAAGCCATTGTTGGCTACGAGCCAGTGCTATTCAAGGCAATGGAAAAAATATATATTTAAGAAAGATGTAAATGTTTCATGGTGATTGTTGACTTAAAATACCTTTAAAAAAATTTAACTATGTATGGAAGGGGACACATTGCCATAGTGCCTGAATGCACACCCACGCACGCGCGTGCGCGCACACACACACGTCAAAGGACAACTATGGGATGGAGCTGGCTCTTTTCTTCCATCTTTGTGTGGGTCCCAAGGATTGACTTCAGGCCACTAGGCTTCCAGACTAGAACCTGTACCTGCTGAATCATCTTCATCTGTGATCCTCATGTTACCATAAAAAAAATTATTACTTATTATGTATACAGTGTTCTGTTACATGTCAGTTCATGTGGTTGCTGAGAACTGAACTCAGGATCTTTCCCGAAGAGCAGTCAGTGCTCTTAACTGCAGAGCCATCTCTCCAGCCCTTGATATTAGCATTTTAACTGTGTTCTGCAGTCATAAACCGCCCAGCTAAGATGGTGAGTTCTAGGAAATGTAGTATATGTTCTGACTGTTCAAATGGCTTTCTCCTTGAAGCTCTTTGGCATTCAAGATGTGCATGAAGTCAATCCTCTTATATAACCTGATAGTGGCCTTCAAATGTTTAAGTGAAAAGCTACAAATGATTCAGCTCGGTGAGAAGGGCTGGTGAAAGCTAAGTCAGGCCAGAGCAAGCCCTCCCAGCCAGCCAGCCAAACTGCATGGAAAGGATGACTCCAGGGAGTACGGAAGCCAGAAGATGAAGCAGCCTCATTGCAAACAAGGGAAGTTTTTGTGGTGTGACTAGATCAAACGGCAATAAAGATAGATACTACATGGATTTAGCTTTACGTAGGGTGGAGGCAGAGATTATGGTCACCAACTCTATTTTGGAAAATACCCTGCTCTGGGTAAAATGCTACCACCAGCGTAACATGGTTCAGAGAAATTAGAGAAAGGAAATGTCACTTCGTGTGGCAAATTTCACTGCTGTCCACACTAGCTTTCAGCAAACAGCAGCACCATTAACAGTAGCCACTAACAACCCATGGAGGAGGAGGGGGCTGCTGCTACCACTACACCTTAAAAAAGCTAGATGAGAGGCTGGAGAGATGGCTCAGCGGTTAAGAGCATTGCCTGCTCTTCCAAAGGTCCTGAGTTCAATTCCCGGAAACCACATGGTGGCTCACAACCATCTGTAACGGGGTCTGGTGCCCTCTTCTGGCCTGCAGGCATACACACAGACAGAATATTGTATGCATAATAAATAAATAAATATTAAAAAGCTCAGATGATGCTGGTACTGTTTAGCAAGATGTGATCATTGCCGATTACAATACGTATCTTATCTTTTCAGTGCCATCGATGGCTCAAGTATAGTGCACACACGACTGTTGTACCTGGCAAGGCTTGCTTACTGTGGCGTCTGCTGTGCTACTGTTGTGGGACCGTGCCCAGAACCTCTAGGGTGTGCCTAACAGGAGATGCTGTTCAAAAAGCTTTGCCTAGCAATGCTTCTTCATTTTGTAAAATAATTTATTCTTATTTTATGTATATAGGTGCTTTGCTTGTGTGTATGCCTGTACATCACATGTGTGCAATGCCCAAACAGGCTACATCGGATTTAAGGTCCCCTAGAATTGGAGTTTTAAGCTACCATGTGGGTGCTGAGAATTGAATCTGGGTCTTCTGGAAGAGCAGCCAGTGCTCTTAATCACAGAACCATCTGCCCTGTCTCTAAACAATGCTATTTCAAAGGACAAAGTAATAATGAAGTCTGGTGATAGGCTGTTTAGTACAGAAACTTACAAATGAGCCCGCTGATCCATGGGAATGAACCAGATATAACCCAGCAATATTGATGTAGGTGTGTCTTCTATCTATCTGATGATTTCATTGGATAATTAATAAAAAAACTGCCTGGCCCATTTGATAGACCGCCCCTTAGGTGGGTGGAGTAGACAAAACAAAAAGAGAAAGTGAGGTAGAAGGATCAGTAAGATGCCACGCCTCTCCTAAGTTAGACAGACTGCCATGCCTCTCCTTAGAGAGATGCCAGACACGATAAAGCTCCAGCCCAAGATGGACGTACGCTAAAATCTTTCTGGTAGGACACCACTTCGTGGTGCTACACAGATTATTAAAAATGGGTTAAAGCAAGATGTGAGTAAGAGGCTAAAACTAATGAGCCAGACAGTGTTTAAAAGAATACAATTTGAGTGTTGTTATTTTGGGGCATAAGCTAGTCAGGAGGCCGGGAACTGGGCCACAGGAACGCAACCTACAGCTCCTCACTACACAATATGGTAAAAATAACGCTGAGCCAAACCTCCTTTCTAATCACCTAATCAGGTAATGTGTGACTAGGAGATACACACAACTCATTACACCCACCTGTTTTTCATCAGCCGTATTTCCCTTTTCAGCTGGGGGTCATCTGTCTTTGTGGCCTGAGATGTAAGGGTCACAGGAGAAGTCATCACCACAGTCTGTGGCAGGGAAGCAGCAGACGGTGTGGTACGGATCTGATAGGTCTGCATATCTCCTGATGCAGCTGCAGGGCCAAAGAGGTGAGTTACTCATCAGCTGCCTCAGAAAGGACCTGGACATGTCTGTAGATAAGGAGCACACTTACTCTGCACAACTACTTGGTTGCTTGGGACGAGTATTTGCTGTCCATCAGAAGTCTGTGCATATTGAAGGATTGTACCTTGTTGAGTATTGCTTGAATTTGTCATAGTTAATGTCTGCAGTCCCTGAACTCCATCTGTTCCTGGACTGGCCAACTGTAAGGCTCCATTTGGGGCAATGGCAACTTAAACCAAAGAGAAGAAAAAAGTTATAAGGCTATATAATACAAATTCAAAGAAAGGCATAAAAAAGGAACATTTAAGTAAGTTTGAAAGCAAGGTGTGGTGACACACGCCTTTAATCCCAGCAGATGCAGGCTATCTCTTTTGAATTCGAGGCCAGCCTGGTTCAGTTCCAGGATAGCCAGGGCTAAACAGAGAAACCCTGTCTTGAAAAACCAACATACACAGATGGATAGATAGATAGATAGATAGATAGATAGACAGACAGATAGATGATAGATAAGATAGATGATAGATAGATAGATAGATAGATAGATAGATAGATAGATAGATAATAGGTTTGAGTGTACTTCTACTTGGCAAAATCACTGACCACTCTTGAGAATAGCAATGTCTTTATAAAGTTTAGACATACTACCCGAGATTTAGTCTCAAGCTGTGTAATATACAATGAATCATAAAATTTGAAATTTATGGACATTTCACGTTAATTGCTAATGTTGTCATAGAAATTTCTGGAGCATTAATGAGAGATCCAATGGCTAATGACTATTTCTCTTTTTTAAAAGATTTATTTATTAGGTATACAGTGTTCTGTCTGCATGTATGCCTGCATGCCAGAAGAGGGCGCCGGATCTCATTACAGATGGCTGTGAGCAATGATGTGGTTGCTGGGAACTGAACTCAGGACCTCTGAGCCATCTTTCCAGCACGACTATTTCTTTTTTAATATACTTATCTCATGTAGTCTAGGCTGTGCTCAGACTCTACTGAGCCAAGAAGGCATGTTATGTCACTATGCTTTTTCTATAGTGAACAGTCCCCCCCCTTGGGGGTGAAGGCAAAGAAATACAAACACGTTAGGGTTTATCTGAACGTGGGCATGGTCACACACCTATAATCCCAGCACTTAGGAGGTACAACTGAGAGTTTAAGACCAGAACAGGCTAGCATGGGTATTTTTTTAAAAATGGAGAATTAAGAATATTACATTTGGCTGGCAGTGGTGGTGCACGCCTTTAATCCCGTCACTTGGGAGGCTGAGGCAGGTGGATCTCTGTGAGGGCTGCACAATCAGGAACACTAGAGTTCAAGAGCTAGCTCATGTAGTAAGTCAGGCATCCTATGCAGTCCTATAACTCTTGTTCTGAGGGGTGTGGGAACAGGAGGATTGCTGTTTCAAGTTTCGGGAGAGACCCTGGCTCAAAGAAAGAGGTGGGGCTCAAAAGGTGACTTCCTCCTTCCTCTTCTGGCTCCTTGTGTGTGCTCACAGAAACATACACAGATAAATCAACCTTATGTCCCTTTAAGTGACATTTGAACAGAGGAATGAGGTCAGCTATGTGACTATCTGCAGAGTAAATGCCAGGCTAGGGATGACAACTTCAAAGACCCTGAAGAATGTAAACAAGTTGTGTGAGCTGGAGGCACAGAGTCTGTGTGGCTAGACTGAAGGCCAGGCCAGAAACCAAGTGCAGGTCCTTAGGCCTGGGGTATTATACCAGGTGTTAGGAGAAAGCCACTGGGAAGACTGGAGCAAGAAACTTGATAATTTAATTCTTTTAGGGTTTGATTTGGTTTTAGATAGCTTCATTTAATCTAGGCTGGCCCTTAACCTGCTACATAACCAATAATGACCTTGACCTCCTAAAGCTCCGGTCTCTGTCTCCCTAGTGTGGGGTTACAGGTGTGGGTCACCATGCCCATTTCAGCTGACACTTTAAATAAGTAACTGTGGCTAAAGCATGAAAAAGAAAATTAAGGTAATAACAGAGCCAGGCTCCATGGACAGACAGACTCACTGCTGATTCGGGAAGTTGTGGTGCTCAGTGTCGAGAGGACTGAAAGGTGGTCAAATGGGACAGGCATTGATGGGAGGTGCCAATCAGACTTACCAGCGTTTTCTCTTTAGTGCTGGGAGTTAACCCTCAGCCTTGTGTAGGGTAGGCGGCCAAGCAGGTTTGCGAGTTGCCTTACACATCAACGTTTATCTAAACTCCCAAAGTGACAGAAGACTGGCTGGGAAAATGTGGGGGAGCTGACATGTACATGGTGTAGCTCAAGAGCTGAGCAGGTGCTGGAGGGGAGGAACTGGAATCCCTTCCTGACTTCCACTACCAAGATAAACTTAAGGTGTGCCAACAATTTAAAAGAATTTAGAAAATATGGGGAAACCTAGAAGACGGAAAAGATAAGTCCAATATCATAAAAGACTGAAGATATACATCCATATGCTTAGAAGCAACAAGGTGTGGTAGCACACACCTTGAACCTCAGAGGCAAGAGGGAGGCAGGTTTTTGTGAGTTCCAGGCCAGCCAGAGCACACATAGCCAGTATCAAAAACAATGGTGTTGAGTTCATTATACTTGCTAACTTTGGCCCTCTACACTGACAGCCCAGCATAGCTCATGGTGCGTGCTACCACCAACATCACAAAATCTCAGTTCTTTTTCTTCCTTAACCTCAAACTGAAAATACAATTTTCCCATATAACATTTTATTACAGAAGCAACTCAGATATTAATTTCCACCAACATCAAAGTCATAGACACGAGACCCAAAGAGCACCTATACACTAGGGAGAGGGGGTCTTGAAAGCCAGATAGACAATATCTAATTTGGGAGGGAAGCAGTCTTATTACATTGTGGCTGGCCTGGGACTCACTATGGAGCCCTGGTGACCTTGAATGAACATTAATAACCCAAGATATAGGATAGTGGGTGCTGCCAACCCATCTACCTTTCTAAGTCTGTTTCCTTCACCCACGGTCAACTCCTTTTCTCACAAAGTTGTTGTTAGGAAGTGAGATAATACATAAAAGCACTTGACATTTCTTCCCACCAGTTAGTTAGTGGTGTGTGTCTACAGGAATGACTCCTGTACATACTGCACTGTCCTCTGCGCCTGCATATATACGGGAAAAACTCCTGTACATACTGTACTGTCCACTGCTGGTCTGATAGACGGGGGTTGGAACAGACATAGAAGTAACAGCAGAAATGCCTGGATTTTCTCCGTCTCCTTTTCTTCCCCGTGTATCTTCAGAAGAAAGGTCTTTCAGTATTTTCCTGTAAAAGAAGAGAACTCTATTAATGACAGTGCCTTACAAAGAAACTCTCTTCGTGACTGCATAGCCTCAAACTTTAGACCCTCCTACCCGACACAGTTTCCCAGGTGCTGGCGCTACAGGGAGCCACCACACCTGTTCAGATCACAAGTGCAGTAATCTAACCAGGTGTGGTAGTGTATGCCCTCTTTTTCAGTTTGGCAGGCTGAGGCAGGAGGATTACTTGGATCAGGAATTTGAAATGAGTAAGGACCACATAGTAATGGACCTATCTCAAAGACAAAAAAGAAATTAACCAAAAGCAGAAGCCAGCCCCAAATCAGCTCAGTGTGCTTTACCAAACCACCGCATTTGAATTTCCAGGAGCTCCTCGAGAGCATGAAGTCTTTAGAGTCAGCCAGCTGCTGACACAGATCCCAGAGTCACCACAATGCAGTCTTTCTAAGAGCTGTTGCTAAGAATGGCTCTAAATCTCAGAAACTCCTTTCCCTGTGAATCATCCTCAGTGACCTTGACTCAGGAATTTTAGAGTTTTACCTAAGGTTCAACTGTCTGGATAGAACGGACCTCTGCTCCAGCACTCACCTCAGCTTAGTCCAACATGGCAATATCCCTTTCCCCCCCAGATTTCTAAGCTCAGAAGGGAAGGAATCGTGCCTCATTGTTCTGAAGCAGTTTGCTGTAGCTGACACTGCCAGGAGAACCTGCTTTGACAGAGAAGTGGGAATCAAGGGGCAGGGTCCCAGAGAAAGGAAAAGCGGGTCTACTCAACCCAAAGCCAGTCTTATCCCAGATCGACATACAAAGACAGAGCTACCAGCAGACACTCCAAAAGGAGAGAACAAAAGGAGACCTTCCCAGACATGTCCTTGGAAACAAGAGCCCAACACACGGACAGCACGTGGGACTCCTGGAAAACAAGTGACTCTCAAGTAAGGAAATCAAGTAGCTTCCCTACTCATCCTGAAGAGGGCAGTGTTCCTCATGAGAGAACTCTGTGTACCCTTGCCTGCTCTGGAACTTACTCTGCTCCAGGTTGGCCTCCCTCTCTAAGCAATCCAAGCACTGGGACTAAAGGCATGTGCCACCACTGTTCAGCCTCCTTTTCTTTTCTTTTCTTTTCTTTTCTTTTCTTTTCTTTTAAGTGCATGAGCACATATAAAGCTCAGTGTGTTGGGCTCAATAAATAACTGTTGAATTTTTTTAAAAAGTACAATAATCAAGTTGAGCTTAGTGCTACACACCTTTAATCCCAAAGGCAGAGGCAGGCAGATCTGTGAGTCCCAGGACAGCCAGAGATACATAGTAAGATTGCCCCCCCCCCAAATAATTAAAAAAATAAACAGCACGACTCTCTAGTAGAGCCCCAAGCCAGTGTTAAGAAGTCTTTTTTGGGGGGAGAGGGGGATGGAGAGATGGCTCAGAGGTTAAGAGCATTGCCTGCTCTTCCAAAGGTCCTGAGTTCAATTCCCAGCAACCACATGGGGTCTGGTGCTCTCTTCTGGCCTGCAGGCATACACACAGACAGAATATTGTATACATAATAAATAAATAAATATTTTAATAAAAAGTCTTGGGTGGATGGGGAAGATGGTTCAGTGGTTAAGAGCACTGGCTAATCTTCTAAAGAACCTGGTTCAATTCACAGCACCTACAAAGCAGCTCACAACTGTCTATAACCCCAGTTCCAGGGGATCTGACATCCTCACACAGACACCTATGCAGGCATGTGCACCAATGCACATTTAAAAAAAAAAGAGGCCGGGCAGTGGTGGCACACACCATTCACCCCAGCACTAAGGAGGCAGAGGCAGGCAGATCTCTGTGAGTTAGAGGCCAGCTGGTGTTTAGAGCAAGTCCTAGGACAGCCAGAGCTGTTACAGAGAAACCTTGTCTTGAAAAACCAAAACAAACAAAAGGAAGAGGTCCTAGGGGATTAAGGAATTCTTATGTTTAGCATTTATCATCACAGTGATGTAGTCTAGGTTTGCTGCGCTTTGTTGGTTACACACCGAACAAAAACAGAGAGCACCTCTCTAGGTGCAAAGGCTCTGTATAGTTGTACCATTTCCTTCCTCTCCAGGAAAGAAGGTTCTGTCCTCAAGTGTCTTTCACTTAGGAAGTGAAGTGGCCTTTTCAACTTCGAAATCTGTAGTGGAAGAAAAGCCCACAGTACTCAGAAACAAGAGCAGAACTACTACCACAAAAACGCAGAGACTGTATTCCCAAGAAGCTCTCCAAGGTTATCAAGGTTACGCTGGGAAACTGTCAAAAAACTAAGAGACTACACATGGGAATGGCACACACTAGCTTAGGGAACAGCACTCTGCAGGAAAGGTACTAACCTGAAGCAGTATTATAATGTTACCTGGTATACAGTGCATAGATGGCTTATGTTATATTCTAATATTTACTAATGTTCTAAATATTTAATAGTTTAACACTGAAAACAAAACAAACACTGAATTGCATGGTGTACATGTGGCCATCAGAGGATGACCTAGGGGCTAATGGCTCTCTCCTGCATTGTCGCAATTGTTTCTCCCTTGTATTTGCCCTTCTCCTCTCCTACTTATGGAGACTTGACTTCACTTTTCGGGATCTTTTTGCAGTCATGGTCCAGCTTTAGCTGGTGATAGCCTTGCTGGGGTGGACGCCCACATGGACACTTGTGTCAACAGCCTTTTCTCGCTGCACTCATTCAATACAGATGATGCATTTCTTCCTGACCACTTTGCCAATCTGCTGGCCTTTGTAGTGTCCTCAGACAACCTGAACTTCGTCATCCTCTTGAAGGGGCAGAGATCAACTGTTGTACTTCTGTCTGAGGTCTTTGAAAACAGAGGGGAAGACATAATCTTCCTCTGAATGTGAGATGATGTACTGAAATGCTGTTTGTGGTTCTTGCTTAGGTCAGAAGTCATGAAGAGATTGAACTTCATTTTGATCATAACATGCTGAATACTCCCTTATCCTGGTATCTTGAGACAGGGTCTTTTCTACACAGTACCTGCTGTACTGAAACTCACCAGCTGGAAGGTTGCCTTCCAACTCAGAATTCTACCCGCCTCTGCCTCTCAAGTGCTGAGATTAAAGTTATATATCCTAGCCAGGTAGCTTTAATGCTGCCAATCTTCCAGTAACTGATGTTTTGAGTTACACCCCACAAAATTTGGTATTTTGCAGACAAAACCCTAGACAGTCTCGTTTAGTCCAGAACTTTCTTCCTAGCTAAGGATGATATTCAACTCCTGATCTTCCTGTCTCCTCTTCTTAAGAGCTCAGATTACAAACATGTGCCAGCAGTCTGGCTCTAGAAAGCATTTTTATTAGATTTTATGTATGTGTATGGGCCAGAGGGCAATCGGTTCCTTTCTCACAACACAGGTCCTAGGGGATGAACCAAGGTTAGCAGGCTTGGAAACAGGTCACTTTACCTGTTGAGTCATGCTGGCCAGACCAAGACCTTCTGATCTTCTGCCTCTCAAGTGCTGAGACTACTGTGTGGTTTATGCAGTGTTGGGAAATAAGTTTAACAGGCAAGCATTTACCAACCCAGCATTAAAAAGTACTTTTAATTGATGGAAACTAAAATGCAAGCTGGGCATGGTAGCCCAGCTTACTTTTAATCTTAGCACCCCAGAGGCTCAAGCAGGAGGATTGCTCCAAGTTCTAGACCAGTCAGAGCTAAACGAAGAGATCACGTCTCAAAAAACAGTAACAACTACTATGAAAACAACAGAATTCTGACTTCAAGACTTCCTGTCTGCAGTCAGGCGGTGCTAGTGCACACCTTTATTCTAGCACTCACGAGGCAGAAGCAGGTGGTCTTTGAGTTCGAGGCCAGTTTGGTCTACAGAATGAGTTCCAGGGCATCCAGGGTACTGTGGAATAATCCTTATATATACTGTGAAGATGTTTTTCTCACTGGTTTAATAAAGGACCAACTGGCCAATAGCTAGGCAGGGAGAGATTAGGCAGGCGAGTGAGACTGAGAGAACGCTGGGGAGAAAGGCAGAGTTGTCAGCCATATGCAAAGGAAGCAGGACTTGTAGGAAATGAGCGGATAAGCCATAAGACATGTGGCAGCACATAAATTAGTAGAAATGGCTTCATTTAAGTTGTAAGAGCTAGTTAGTAACAAGTCTAAGCTATCAGTCAAGCATTTATAATCAGTAAGAAGTCTCCGTGTGTTTATTGGGGAGCCAGTTGTCTAGGTGAAAAACTCCACCTACACAGGGCTACATAGAGAAACCCTGTCTCGAAAAACCGGAAAAATTTTGCTTGGCAAATGAATGGTTTCTTAGTTTAATTTCCAATTATTTGGAGATTTTCTATTGCATTTTTATTATTGGTTTCTAGTCTAATTCTAGTATGAGAGCATACATGGTTTCAGTTCTTTTAGACTGCTAAGGGCACTCCTCTCTTGGAATCTCTCCTTTTTTTTTGAAAGCACTCTTTTCCTTAATAAATAAATACATGTTGAATCTGTTAAAAGGTAAAAAATTAGGTTTACCAGTAACCCAGATGTGTCATTTCCTTTTTTCTTACCCTGACTGATCTGTAGCTGTGCAGAACAGGATGACTTCAAATTCAAGAACTCTACCTTCCTATGTCACCAGACACAGCACTTTTGTCTTTGAAACAAGGTCTTACTCTATACACCAGGTTGGCCTGAAACTCTATAGTATAGGCTGGCCTCAAATTCAGAAGTAATCCTCCTGCTTCAGCTTTGCAAGCCTAGGTTTACAGAAATGAGCTACCACACACTCAGTGCAAAGGGAGGGTCTTTGGTACGTAAATGTGTTTTGAACAGTTGTTTGGTGATGTCTCCCAAAACCATTTGATCCTGCAGATTGCTAATGTTAACTTTAATATCAAGCTGCTTTTCCGAGTCACTTTTCAACTGTTAGCTTTGACACATGTACTGTGAAGTTCTTCTCTAACGTTCATACACATTTGGATTGCTTTATCCTCCTGAATATTCTCATGTTGCACCTCTGTATTTCTGATATTCCTTTGTGATGCTGATGTAGTCGTCCCAGTCTCTGTATTAAGAGTTTGCCTTTGTCTTCAGCTATCCAACTTTAGCCCAGGTACAGCATTATATATGAAGTGAGTCTCTATTAATCCGTTCTAATCATCTTTGCCTTTTAAAATAGAAGGTTTGAAGACAATTCAACTACCATGCAGTTAAGTCCATTTGCAGTGTGTCTATCCTCGGGTGTGCAGCCGTCACTATACTTCAACTTTAGGGTGTATGTTCCCTTCTCAATGTCACACCCTTCCTCTGTCCCCAGTGCTAAACAGCCTGTCTCTTTCCACTATTCTACAAAATTGATGGATTTTTTTTCTTTTCACCCCATTCTCCTATTGAACACACGAGTTCTACTTCTGTTACATTTCTCTTGAAGTCTGCCCAGAGGTTCTATCTCCATTTGTTTTTGGAAGACTAACTCTTTACTTGCTAGAACATTTTTGTTAACAGTCCTTCTAAGTTTCTACCACATAATTCCATCATCTAGGTATTAGAATCTGCAGATAGCCCTCCCCTGCAAACCCAAGGAGGGACTTTTTCAGATTATATGCTAAGTGATTTTGACAGTTTTGGTATTCTTTTATCACCTTCTGAGTCTTGTCTTAATCCTTAAAGAGAATTTCTTACTGTTTTAGGTTATTATCAATCTAGCTATGTCCAAGCTACAAGTTCTGATCAGCCATCTGTCTACCGTGGTTCCAGTATCAATTTAACTCTCAGAGCTTCTGCAGTGCTGACTGGATCTATTCCGAGGACAGCAGCTAGGACCTGAGCCACAGCTTCTCCTGTACACCCTTCAGTTCTCAAGCACACACGTGCTTATGGAGCCATTTCTAGCCTTCGTTTGCTAAAATGGTACAAGTAGGTGTTGAATGTCATAGAGTTTTTCTGCCAAGTATTTTTTTCCTGTGGATTGTCATTTACTGATTTATTTGTGTGTGTGTGTGTGTGTGTGTGTGTGTGTGTAAGTGCAAGGTTGGATGACAACTTTCACAAGTTCCTTTTCTGATTTTTCAGGTAGTTCACCTCCATGTATATTTTAGAATTCTCAGGTGTATTCATCTTTGAGTAAGCTACAGACACCAAGAAGTTTTACCTTGGGAAGCTTCTTAGATTCTAGCCTCTTTCAGGGCTCAGTTTAGTGAACAAAACCCAGTCGAGTCCCTTCCTACCACACACAGGCAGTCAAGTACTCTGGACTTGCTCTTCATGCTTCCATCTATCCTCCATCTGCCCCCCCCCCCTCAAGACTGGGTTTCTCTGTTTAACAGTCCTGGCTGTCCTGGAACTAGCTCTGTAGACCAGGTTGGCCTCGAACTCACAGAGATCTGCCTGCCTCTGCCTCCCTAGTGCTGGGATTAAAGGTGTGCGCCACCACCACCCCACATGGTTTCACCCTTTATACTTCTATGCAGGTGGTTTTCTGCTTACTGAAGTGGGTGCAAGAAAGTAAGTATTTGATTCAAGAACTTCTGTGCAAGTTTAAAGAGCCAACCTTTTGGTTCTTTTAGTGACTACTTTTAAGAGTTTGAGATTGGTCAACAGGAATCAATATAAAATTCCAAGAGACTGTTCCTGCCTGGAGTGTCTCAATTTCCCTCCTTCCAATTCCTTCCTGTGGTACTGGGAACCAAACCCAGGGCCTTGGCACATATAGGTAAGTGACAATCTACCTTTGACATACATCTCCAGTTCCCTATTGTGTTACAAAGCTACCAAATGAGTCACAGTTAGTGTTCTAAGAAGCGAATAGTAACAAGTAAGTTAACACTCATCTTTGGGGTAGCACAAGGACAAACTCAGGCTCTTGTACGTGTAAGCAAGATGCAACCACTGGAGTACATCACTGAGTACAGATTTCTAGGCCAAAAGGTAGACGTTAGCCCATTATTGTTGAATGATGCTGTTCAAAATGCCTGTTGTTTATTAGCTTAATGGTCATTCCTCTCTAATCTTTCTCTTTTTGGAAGCTTTTTAAGATAAAACGTTTATCTGGGCTGGAAACACAGCTCAGTGATAGTAGCTTGCCTAGCATGTTTGCCATATAATCATGTTTATATTTTGTATTCTCCAATTTTCTCTCCTGAAGACTCACCCAGACCCAGTTCTGCATACATTTTCCATCTGGGATCTGGCTTTCTGAAGCTAATAACCCAGGCCGCAGAAACCCGTCCTCAACTAAGAGAGTAGCTACAAGTGCCCATTGTCTTCTTTGGGAGTAAGTTAGATGGCTGAAGGTTGCGCCTTGCAAGTCTATCGCCTGCCTCCTCACTCCTATCTACTTTCTGTGCTCATCCTAGGTAATCTACTCAGCTTTCCTCTACCTCAACTACCCAATTCTTCAGTCACATCCAACTGCTGTAATGCTTATTTTAGATTCCCCAGTAGACCACAGGACTATCTTTCTCGTTTTCTTTATTTTCAAGGTCTTCCCAGTCTCCTGTTCTAGTGTTAGGGTTTAATTCCTCTTGATGTCTTTTTTGATTTAAATCAGACATGGAATCCCTGGTAAATTTCATGACCTGAGGTTCTATGTGCTAATATATTATTTCTTTTAGCTTTTTATAGTTTTTAATTATATTCTTAACGATTTTCCCTACCACCCAATTTGTCACTTTGTTTTGGGGAGGTGTCCTCTGAAGTATCATGTGTTAAAAGTTTGATGGTTAATTTGTGCTTTGCTGGGACAGTGGGCCAAGTGGCAGGGAATGTGTCCTCGAATAGGGAGGGTGCTGGGACCCATCCGCCTTTGCTGCCTATGCACTATCAAGTTCTTATCTACTACGTGCTTCTAACCTTGACAGGCTCCAAAACAATGGAGCCAATCATGAGTCAAAACCAGTAAAACTGAGCCAAATCAATCTTTTCTATTTAAGGAAATTAATTTAAGGAATTAATAAAGCTGGTTATCTCAATCAGGCATGACGCTTCATATATACAATCTTAGGGACGGGAAAAGCAGGACAACTGTCATGAGCTTAAGTCTAGCCTGGGCTATCCTGTCTCAAAAAACCAAAACTAAAACTAAAGTTTAAAAAGCCAGTTATAGCCAGGCAGTGGTGGCAGACAAGAGGCCTTTAATCCTAGCAGAGGCAGGTGGATCTCTGTGAGTTCAAGGCCAGCCTGGTCTACAGAGTTAGTTCCAGGACAAGCTCCAAAGCTACAGAGAAACCCTGTCTCAAACAAACAAACAAACAAACAAACCAAAAAGCCAGTTATTATTGCAGCTCAATAATACGGTTAAGAGCACTTTTGCAGAGGACCTGAATTTTGTTTCCATCACCCATGTTGGGCAACTCACACCTGTAATTCCAGCTCCAGGGCATTTGTCCACCTCCTCCAACCTCTGTTGGCACTGCATTCATATGTACATACCCTAACACACACACACATAATTAAAGCAAATCTCTTAAAAAGTAAACAAAATTAACATGCTTGTCCATTAACATTAATGAGGAGTCCAAATACCTCAAGAGATCAAAGTTCCAAGTGCCTATCTACTGTTATGGTTTTGGTCCCTGGTCCCATTAAGAGACAAGCCACGCCCACTCCCTCCCCCATCCGCCGAGGCAGCTGATCTTA
Organism: Arvicola amphibius; assembly: GCF_903992535.2. NCBI lineage: Eukaryota > Metazoa > Chordata > Mammalia > Rodentia > Cricetidae > Arvicola > Arvicola amphibius. The sequence continues at coordinate 58,924,211 of NC_052055.2, read as the reverse complement.
AGCTTCCAGCCTGAGCTCGCTCTCTTTTTCTATCTTCCTCTTGGAGAGGCAGCTTCGCTTCTGCCTCTCTCCCCACTTTTCCACTTCCCCCCCACCCCGTCTCTCTCTCATCTTCTCTGTCTCTCTCCCCCCCTTCATAACCCCCTGAATAAATATTCAACCCCACTCTGCATGTCGTGTCTATCCATGTCTCTGTCTGGGACTGGCTGCTCCCAGGGCCCGATGTCTGCCACCACATGGCTTGCTACCACCATTTGGGACCTACAGCATTTCTGCTGCCTACTGCCACTGGGGATCTTGGAGCATTTTTTTAAAAATTATAAAACCTACTACCTGTTCACCTTCCAGTCCCTAGAAGAGGCAGACCGCTCTCCTTCCTCCAGTCTATGCTGGATTATGTTGTCCTTAGCTGAAGGGGCCTTCTGCTAGGTTTTTCTGCCTTACAAAACTCTGCCTGCTCCATTTTCTTATAAAGATCAAGTTAGTGTTGCCTTGACTCAGACCTAGTAATTCTTGCCTATTTATTCTATATAGACTGACCCTATACATACTGTAATTATTCAGCCACCCATAAGGCTGCACTTCTGGGTCCTAAAGGCAGGCACGTGTGGGTGGACTCTTGGGAACAAAAGGCCTGCGTGACCCACGTGCACAATGCGTGGTTACCTACAGGTGGACTCAACTAAAACCCTTGTGCGCATGCGTGGGTCGCCTGTCATCTGCATCATCAGCGTGTGACGCACTCATGCAAACCCCCTGTGAGCACGTGCAAAGCATGGGTCCACCATTCTCAGTGTGTGACGTAGGAACGTCTTCCCCTGTACGCACGTGCCAGGCAGCCTTTAAAAGCTGGACGCACCATCTTTGCCCTCTCTCTCTCCATACACTGTTTCCTCAGGCCTGCGAGCACCTTCCTCCCCTAATAAACTCCTAAGTGGGTTTGTGTCTCGTGTCTTCTTCTCACTCACGTTGGACATTTCACATACTTCTCTCACACCACCTAAAAATTTACTACACTGTTTACGCACATTGTCAAACTGTCTCTGAGCCCTCCTACCACACAGTCTCTATTGTTGGTCAATTTGACCATGAACTTGTAACAAATTCATTTACTCGAAATATATCCCTACTCCTATCCATATAAAACTACAGACACCTAACTCCAAAGGCTGTCAGCTGGTTGTACTACTTACAGATCCCATTCACTGAGCAAGTTATTACTAAGGGATGGGTAGTTACTGTGCTAGAACCTGGCATCACAGAAAAACATGGCCATCCCCTTCAGATGGAAATCTATGGGGTTACAGAGAGGCCCTTCTACCCTCCTGAATACATATGCCGCACACAGACGCACACACATATGCACGCAGGCAAACATCATGAACATAAATGAATCTAAAAGCAAACACACACACACACACACACACAAATACCCAACAAGCACTAAAAGGGACTAGAGAAGAAAGTTTATTGTCTCAGGGCAGTCAGGAAGAGGTAAGCAGAGGCTCTGGTAAGCACATACAGGAACTGTGCGGAATGCAGGTATTTCAGACAAGCTGCTCAGGGCCTGGACAAAGGCTCAGATGCAGACAGAAAAGAAAGAGCAAACAATACAGCTCAATTCTGCACTTGGCAGTCCTGCTTTTAGATGGCTATTAGAGCTAAAAACTACCAGAAGGGCAGGGACACAGGCTTTTAATCCCAGCCTGGGGTGGGGGGTGGGTGGGGGTATCTCTGTGAGTTCAAGGACAGCCTAATCTTCTCATCTCAAAAACAGCAAACTACTTTCAAATCTAAATTCCTCCGCTTAATGTGCTTCCAATCTACCTCCCACTCCCCGCCAGTAACAGTCCTAGGTGTTGGAACTAATTAGACCAGGCTGACCTTGAACTCAGAGCTCCACCTGCCTCTGCCTCCCAAATGCTGGGATTAAAAGTGAGCACCACGTCAGGCTTCAACCTACTTCTCTTAAGATCTGTGGGACCTTGCCTAACCATGCTTGCCCTCTTTAGATTTCACAGAACTATATGAACACATTTGAAAACGAAGTACCAACCTGTAAGATGGTCGCCGGGCCAGGATCCCGTGAGCTTTCTGTGAGGAGCTTATGCTGTCAGATGAGTCCTGAGACTCCTCACTTTCTGATAAAGATGACACCTAAAAATCAGAACTGATTTTAATATGCTGAAGAATACAGATGGGGAAAGAATCAAGTTGTTACTTTCAAAATGATCTATCTTCCGTCACCCAAATTCACTGCACATCACTCCTAAGATCTAAAAGGAGGAAATGGGAAGGACAGCAACTGAACAAACACTTAGACAGTGCAAGGTGCCACCTCTAATCCCAACACTCAAGAGGCAGGTGGGTCCATAGAGCAAGTTTTAGGACAGAGAGACCCTGTCCTGAGAAACCAAGAAAGAAAACAGAACATACAATACAGTACAGAGCTAATAAAGCTTACATCGCAAATAAAATACTAGCTGCGGACTGGAAAGATGGTTCAGCAGTGAGGAACACTGGCTGCTCTTCTAGAGGTTCGAAGTTCAATTCCCAGCATGTAGACATGTAGACAAAGCATTCAAATAAAATACATATGTAAATAAATCTTTAAATGATATTGTGCTGGTTAAAAATAAATATACTTCTGATCGCACCCTGCACCATAATTAGACATGCTCAGTTTGCCTATAGATACTTAACTGTCCTAAGGAGACTGCTGGATCAAGGTCTGTGCTAGATACATGCACGTGGGAGGCTGGGGATTGAGTGACTATGAGCGTGGTCTGCTCTTCCAGAGGACCAGAGTTCAATTCCTAGCAGCCATGCCATGCTACCTTGGAAGGATCTGATGCCTCTGGCCTTCACAGGCACCTGCACATATGTGCAGGTACTCACAAGTACACATAATTTAAGATAATAAGAGTAAATATTTAAGACTTGGAAGGCAAAGCTCTTTGGAGTCCTTAAAGCCACAAAACTAAAACAGGCAATCACACTTTTAACTCAAGAATCCTTTACCATTAATAGACTGGTAGAGTAGGAGGAGATAAAAATGAGACAAGGGAGTGAGCTGCCCTGGGAAACCAGTGAAGGCACGGCAGTAAGAGGAGCGGCCAGTTTTAGTGGAAGAGACGGTGGAGGTAGGTATTTCAGCATGGCATTGTCTCATCTCATGATTAAATGAACCAATATGTGCGGCAGATACACAGTAAACATTAACTATTCTCGAACATTTTAAAACCAAGCTTTAGCTGGGCGGCGGTGGCGCACGCCTTTAATCCCAGCACTCGGGAGGCAGAGGCAGGCGGATCTCTGAGTTCGAGGCCAGCCTGGTCTACAAGAGCTAGTTCCAGGACAGGCTCTAGAAACTACAGGGAAACCCTGTCTCGAAAAAGCAAAAAAAAAAAAAAAAAAAAAAACAAGCTTTAAGTTTCTCTATGTAGCTCTTGCTGTACTGGAACTCACTCTGTAGAGCAGGCTGGATTAAAGGTGTACCACCCCAGCTCAGCTATTTTTAACTCTTCAAATGAACTAAATACCAAACATTTGCCTAAAACTGGATTAGGACACCTGACTTCATTTTTGTTTGTTTGTTTTTCGAGATTAAAGATAAAATAATGGAAACAGGCTCTGGAAGCCAGCCCTCTGCACAACTAGCCTCTATCCAAAGCCTTCTCTCCACTATCACGGAGGCCATGCTTGTTTGGGAAAGCTTGCTTCACATTTTAATCATCGTCTTCAATGAATGAGTTCCAGCCTGATATGGCAGCTCATTCCTGTGACCCCGGAGCCCAGGAAGCTGGAAGACCATGTTTTCAGGCCAGTCAGGACTAAACAGTGACACCGTCTCAAAAAAGAAAGCAAACCCTCAGAGTTCTGCAGAGTTCACAGCCAATGTGCATCTGACAGGGGAAAGCACTAGTGCCCTCAAATAACAGTGCTCTTTCACTGATCGAGGTGTCACAGATGCTACCCCATCCTCCACCCCAGGCCCTCGCTATGTACCCCTGGAACTCACTACACAGATCAGACTGTACTTGAACTGACAAAACACCAATCAGACAACCCTGCCAGCCACTGTGTGGGCAGGAAGAAAGTATGACTGGCACTTTCCTTCCCCGACAGCCATCCGGGACATGGGATCAGAGGTCCTAAGGCAATCCTAAAGAACCACCCAGAGCCCGGAGAAGGGCAGTGAAGGTAAAGGGATCTCCCGATTGAGGAACTGACTGTGCACCCAGAGGACCAAACAAGGGGCCTAGCAAGCATTCCACTACTGGGCTAAATCCCAACACAGCTTTATGCTCTTCTAAGAAGACCTGACTGAAAACAATTCAAGTAATCAAGAGCAGAGGACCAGAACATCCAACTTTGGGCACTATCTTCTCTAAAATGTCAAGTATTTCAGGTGAAATTTCAACAACACAAGTGCAATTTCTGTGGAAATCTGATGATAAACTAAAGTCCACCCAAGACCTTTCAAGGCTTGCTCCACAATGCAATACCCCCATTTTTCTCAGCCCCTTAAAAAGGCCTCAGAAGCACACTTCTGCCAAATGAATTTAAATCACTGTCTGTACTAGCTAGGGTGTGACTCTTAGGTCCATCTTTACTCTTCAGGAAATCAGAAATTATTTTCTGCCCCTTGAGACAAAAATCATCCACAACACAAAAAATGTCTTTCAAAACCTGAGTATATCCCCTTCCAAATGGGGCTCCTGCTCTCAGTCTCTGTGGAAGGAGCTTAACTGTGACGAATGCCACTCAGCAATCACAGGTGGCTGGCACACACTAAGGTCCTCCAAACTCTTGTTTAGTACACCTCAGTGTTTACAAAGCTCCCCAATGCTGGGGAAACGGTTCACTGGCTGGAATGCTTGCCACAGGGGCACAGGAACAGAGTTCCTGGCACAGCAGTGCACATCTGGGGGCCCCAGTGTTGCAAAGGTAGAGGCAGAGGATTCCTGGAGCTTGCTGACCAGTCACTATAGCCAAACCAGTTAGCAAACCTCCTCAAAAATTAAAATGTAGAAGGACTGAGAAAGACACCACGGTCAACATCTGGCCTCCACATGACTCATAAGGCATGGGGCACTCCACATGTGGCACTCATACGTCTACACACACACACACACACACACACACACACACAACCTCTTCCTGTTGTTGTAACAGAGTATGGTTCAGTTGATGCTAGTCTACCATGCTGCAGTAATCTAAAATCTGTGCTTCCCTTAATAGATGCTCATTTGATTTTTTGTTTTGAGGACAAGGTTTTCTGTGTAACCTTGGCTGTCATGGAACTGCTCCACTGACCAGGCTGGCTTGCAACTGCCCCTGCCTCTCAAGGGCTGGGATTAAAGGAGCACACCACCACCTGACTCAGTTCTGTGTTTTTCAATGGCACCCCAAATGAGGATACAGAAATTAAAGACTAGCCGGGTGGTGGTGGCATACAGCTTTGATCCCAGCACTCGGGAAGGCAAAAGTTGATCTCTGAGTTCAAGGCTAGCCATGGTCTACAGAGTTCCAGGACAGTCAGGGCTGTTACACAGAGAAGCCTGGTCTTGAAAACCAATCAATCAATCAATCAATCAATCAATCAATCAATCCTCACAGAGGTCCACCTGCCTCTGCCTTCCAAGTGCTGTGATTATGGCCGTCATTGAGGCAACATGGGTCACCAGCAGCTCTACTGGAGTCACCCGCGGAAGTTCGGCCGGGGATCCCGCTCCTGCCGCGTCCGCTCAAACCGCCACGGTCTGATCCGCAAATACGGGCTGAACATGTGCCGCCAGTGTTTCCGGCAGTACGCGAAGGACATCGGCTTCATTAAGTTGGACTAAGCGACCTTGAATGGATTCTTCAAGACTCTACCCAGTGGAAAAGATCAATACCAGTCTTTGTACGTAAGAATAAAAAGTGAAGATCTTCAAACAAACAAACAAACAAAAAAAAAAGATATGCACCACTATGCACAGCTTGAAGAAATAACTTTAAACATGCTGGCTGCTGGGTATATACTGAAAAATGCAACCCTAGCCAGGAGATGGTACCAAATGCCTTTAATCCTAGAACTCAGGAGACAGAGGTGGGTAGATCTCTGAGTTTGAGGCCAACTAGGTCTACAAAGTGAGTTCCAGGACAGTCAGGGCTACACAAAGAAATCCTGTCTCAAACCCAACCCCTGTACCCTCCAAAGGAAGGAAAAATGCAATCCTATCCTGATACCTGACAAACCTAGAACTTTTCAGGAATAGAGATTTTTTAATTAATACAGTATCTATTATACTATAATTTGTTATAATATAGTTTTTACTGAGCCTTTTTTTCAAGATGTATTTATTATGTAAACAATTTCTGCCTGTTCACCTGCAGGTACATTACAGATGGTTATGAGTCACCATGTGGCTGTTGAGAATAATGATAAAGGACTGGTGAATTAAAAGACAAGAGTTCTTAGAGCTAAAGAACAAAAAGATAGACTTTGCATGCAAATGGATGGTGCCAGAAAAAACAACATCCTAAGTAACCTAGACCCAGAAAGACAAACATGGTGTTTACTCACTCAGAAGTGATAACCTGCAGCCCACAATCCCAGAGAAGCTGGGGAACAAGGAGAACCCAACAAGGGACACACATGGATCCTCCAGGGAAGGGGGAAATATGAGAGCAAGGGGCAGGGGGTGTAAGAGGAAGGGGAGGGGAGAAGGGGAGAGAGGAGAACACGAGGAAACAGGACAGTTGAGATGGGGAAACAGGACAGTTGAGATGGGGAAGGGCAGAGGAGGGGATCAAGACAGCAGCTCACAACACATCTGTTACCTTTTTTCATCAAATCCAGATCATCAGGCTTCAATGGCAAAGTACTTTTACTGGCTGAGCCAACTGGTTAGTCCGATCCTATTCGTAAGGACCTTAAAAATGCTTAGATCTGACACTGCCTCCAAAGCAATAGGACACAAAGCTACACACAAAAATCAGTTATGTTCTATGCCCTAGTAACTAAAGTGCAGAAAAAGAAATTAACAACCCATTTTACAACACCTTCCAGTGATAAATAAATCTAAGGAATATAATGTAAATTTTTAAAGATGGAGAGACCATTTCACGCATGGACCAGCAGAACTAACAAGATGCAAATGCTGTACTACCAAAAGCAATCTGCAAGTCAGTGACATTCTCATCACAATGTCAATGACATTCCTTACAGAAATAGAAGATCTAATACACGATATTAAAAACGGGTGCAGCCAGTATGGAGGTTTCTTAAAAAACTAAAACTAAAACTGCCATATGACCCAGCCATTCTATTCCTAGCTATATACTGGAAGGACTCTCAGTCAAAATACCACATCCAGATTTAAGGCTGCACTGTTCACAATAAGTAGGAAGTTGAACTAGCCTATATGTCCATCAGCAGCGAATAAAGAAAATGTAGTACATATATACACAGTATTTTATTCAGTTGTAGAGAAAATGAAGACATGACCTTTATAGGAAAATGGATGAAACTAGAAATCATACATTAGGAAAAATATCAGGACTCAGAAAAATAAATTTGTTTTCTTTCATATGCAAAGACAACATTTAAAAAACAGAGACAGGCAGGCGGATACAAACACACTGAAAATGAGACAGAGACAGAAGCGGGGGGCAGGAAGTTGTCTAGAAGGGACGAGAGAGCAGGAGACCTTAAGCCACAGAGAGTTAAGAATGCTGGAGGGAAGACTAACTGAAGGAAGGACAGAGGTGGGGGTGGCATGGGGTGGTGGCGGGGGAACAAATGAGAATGAAGTATAATGACCCATATGTAAGAAAATGCCATAATGAAACCCAGTCCTAAAGATTGAGCTCAGTATGGTGGCACCTGCTTTTAACCCAGCACTCTCAGAGGCCGACTGAGGCCAGTCTGTCCAAATGCCCAGATTACAGGGCAGCAAGAGCTACACAGTGAGATCATGACTAAAAGCACACAAAAAACAAACACAAATTTTAATCATAAAAAATGCATTTGTGAATAAGAGATTCCAATCCCCCCCCCACTCTCGGCAGGGTTTCTCTGTGGCTTTGGAGCCTGTCCTGGAACTAGCTCTTGAAGACCAGGCTGGCCACAAACTCACAGAGATCCGCCTGCCTCTGCCTCCCGAGTGCTGAGACTAAAGGTGTGTGCCACCACTGCCCAGCCAATTCCTCCTTAAAAACAAAACCAAACTCCAATTTTGTGAGTTACAGGCTAGCACGGTCTACAGGGTGAGCTCCAGGACAACCAGAGTGACAAAGAGATGCCTTCTCTTGAAAAACCAAAAGAAACAAAGCAACTTCTCAGGACTAGAGAAATGGCTCAGAGATTGAAAGTGCTCACGCCTCTTGCAGAGAATGTAGGTTCAATTTCTAGAGCCTACTTAGTAGCTCACAATCACCTGTAACTATAGTTCCAAGGGATTCAATGTCCTCTGGTCTCCTAGGGCACCTGCACACACAGAATACATGAATTCACAAAGGTGTGCGTGCACTCATACACATAAACAATCTTTAAAAGCAAGCTGGAGGGAGCTGTTGATTCATTCTACAATTTGTCCATTCATTTTTCTCCTCTTCCTTTTTATCCTGACATCCACTGAAACATTCCTTGTCAAAGCCTTCTGTGAAGCTGCTGAGAAACAGACGGTTCTTGTCTGCAGGTGCTATAATGTTATCACACACCATGAACCATTGTCCTAGGGAAATATGTGGTCCACTCATCAATATACATTTTGGTTTTAAGATTTAAGATACCACTGGGTGGTGGCGCATGCCTTTAATCCCAGCGGGTGGATCTCTGTGAGTTTGAGGTCAGCTTGGTCTACAGAGTGAGTTCCAAGACAGCCTGAGCTACAGAGAAACCCTGTCTTGAAAAACAAAAACAGGTATCAAGATACCTTGTTTCCATATGAACAGTGGAACCCCAAGACACCCCCAGTGAAGTCTTCCCCAACTAGATTCACATCTCAGCAATCTCATCTGCAACGTGACTATGTAACAGACAACACCCCTGTAGTTCCTGGATGCTCTGTTCTTCTCCCTTTCCTTTCTGTTTTCCATCTGGGTGATTTCTACTAGTCTATCTTCAAGTTCACTGATTCTTCAATCGTGTCGAGTCTAATAAACCCTGACACCACCTAAATTATGCTATTTTTATTTCTAGCAATCCTATGTAACATCCAATTCCCTCTTCTGCAACCCCTCTGTTTATGCATGCTATCTATCCCAAATCATGTGTCATGGCATGTGCATACCACCACCCAGAATGATAATAACTTTAAAATGTAGCTGATAGCTAGGAATAACAGAGACCTGTAATCCAAGCAAGTGCCGCTAAAGCAGAGGTAGAAAGATCAGAGTTCAAGGCCACCTTTCACTATACAGTGAATTTGAGGCTAGCCTGAGCTATGTGAGACCTTGTCTTAAAATGTAGTTGACTTGTCTGCCACTTGGGAGGCAGAGGCAGGAGGATCTCTGTGAGTTCAAGGCCAGCCTGGTCTACAGAGGTAAATACAGGACGGCAACGGCTACACAGAGAAACCCTGTCTCAAAACACCAATAGAAAAAAAGAGGGAGATGACTTATCCTTCCCTCCTCATATGACACCCCACCTTCAACTTCTGTAAGTCTCAAAAGCCAGTGGCCTGTAGATTATGGAACTTACTCTTGTTTTAGGTAGGAAATAAGACTCTCTTCAGCTTTCTATACCCTAAAGAAAAAGCCAGAAGTGCTCCATGATTTTAATTTATATTAAAATTTATATTTACAATTCTAATTTGACATTCTAGTCTGAACACACATCAGTCAATTAAGCTAAATTCTCTAATGAATATGTTTATCACAAAAAAATTTCAATATATCCATAATGAACTCGCTAAAATGAGAACGGTCTAAGCTGGGCATACACCTATTACTCCAGTACCATAATGTTAGTACTCTGGTACTAGGCTAGAAGATGATGATCAAGAATTCCAGGCCACATTAGGCATAGTGATACACACTTTTCTTTTTAGCACAGAGAGAGGCAGGCAGATCTCTGTGAGTTTGAGGCCAGCTTAGTCTATAGAGCAAGTTCAGGTCAGTCTGCATCTCCCCACACCAAAAAAAAAAAAAAAAACCACACAAAAACAAAAAACAAACAACAACAAATGGAGGGCTTCCTTCTAAAGGCGCTTCAGTCCCCACCACTCCCAACTTAGCAGCAGCATCTCACAGTCTCTCTGTGCTGGGTTTTCTGAGCGTTGGTAAGAGGACAACAGGTGCATCTGTGAACACTACTGGCCAGCTCGGCATGTTGGCTAGCTCTTGACTTACCGGATGGGCTATCTGAGAAATGTGAGTCCCCTGAATTGCTGAACCAGGCTGAGGTGCAGTCTCTGAAGTGTTACTCTTGTGGGATTCTTCCATAATCAACTGAAAGGGGAAAAAGCCAGTTAAAATGCTACAGAATCAGCAACTACTATAGTCACATAACTCTTGGTTAGTAATAAAAACCCAGAAGAGAACCAGTTCAGAGAGTATTCTTTGACATTTTAAAATTTGGAAAAGCAAGAATGTTAGATACTTGAGTCTTCCTATCAACAGATCTTTCTCCAATCTAGGGTTGAGTCTCTAATTGTATGCATGGCTTCATAAAGATAATTTACTAACAGGTTAATAAAAATAAAGGGCAGGGCTGGTGCTCGACTTTTTGTTTTGTTTTTAATGCAGTTTCTCTGTGTAGCCCTGGCTCTTCCGGAACTTGCTCTGTAGACTAGACTGGTCTCGAACTTAGATATTCACCTGCCTCTGCCTCCTGAGTGCTAGGATTAAAGGTGTGTGTAATCCCAGACCTCAGGTGATTCTCTCAGGCACCAGTCAGGCTACACAGTGAGACTCTGTCTCTTATTCTAAGGACCTGATGATCTAAACATTAACTCACAGGATATGTAGGCTGAGAAAAAGAGAACTGTGATAGAATGTGACATGGGAGGAGAACCACCAACAAAAAGATTGATAAAAGATTTAGATAGAATGTAGGTCTTTTCGGTAGTACAAGTAATCAAAACCCAGTGACAGATATTGGGGTTCAACCTCAAAATCAGAAAAACAAAACAGCCACTGGCTCTTGCCCCTGCCTCAGGCCAACAAGGAGATCCTGCCTCCAGGAATCTGAGAGCTTACACTCACTCTCTTGGAAACGGGACAGTTGCGCATGCACGCACAAACACACACACACACACACACACATATGCTGGACTGCTCATCCTCCTGTGTCCTTGTGAATAATCTTCAAACATAACTCCATTCTGGGAATTGAGGCAAATACAACCCACAGATGTTGACTCAGTTCCTGATGTATTGATTTAGTCACTGGACCAAGATCAGGATGGATCACAGATGCTTCCCTTATCTCACCTGACCACGCAGCTATTCTCCTGCTCTGGAATAGACCAATCACTGCTAGTAACCCTTTGAATAAGCCAATCCAATAAGTTGGAAAACAACCTTCAGGTCCCCCCCCCTTGTATCTGTGGCTTTTTGCTTTAAAAGATGGACTGTAACAGCTATCGGATGTCCTTCATATCCCAACCCTGAAGGGCCCTGTCATGACAGAATAAAAATCCTGGAGGCAGGATCTCCTTGTTGGCCTGAGGCAGGGGCAAGAGCCAGTGGCTGTTTTGTTTTTCTGATTTTGTGGAGTTTCTTTGATGCTCATTATCTTCTTTGAAGTAGACTGGTGCTGCCAGGAGTGGGTATGTCTCACTGTCATAAAAAAGAGTCTATGTAAAACCTGCATTTACGGTTAGATACAGGAAGAGAATGAGTTTATCCAGTATGCATGAGGTCTTGGCACAAATCTTAGCACCACCGAAAACAAATTAGTCTTGCCGGGCAGTGGTGGCACATGCCTTTAATCCCAGCATTCGGGAGGCAGAGGCAGGTGGATCTCTGCAAGCCTGGTCTACAAGAGCTAGTTTCTGGACAGGCCCCAAAATGACAGAGAAACCCTGTATCAAAACACCAAAAAAAAAAGAAAGGAAGGAAGGAAGGAAGGAAGGAAGGAAGGAAGGAAGGAAGGAAAGAGAAAATAGTCTTGTGATTCTAAGCAGGTCTATATAGAGTTCCAGGCTAGCCAGGGCTACATAGTCAAGACCCTATCTCAAAAATAAAGGAGGGCTGGAGAGATGGCTCAGAGGTTAAGAGCACTGATTGTTCTTCTGAGTAGAATTCCCAGCAACCAATGTGGTGGCTCACAGCCATCTGTAATGAAACCTGGTGCCCTCTTCTGGCCTGCAGGCATACATGCACTGTAAACACTGTAAACAAAATAAGTAAATAAATCTTAAAAAAAAAAAGCATAATGGTCCCACCCCCCCCAAAAAAAAGAGGAAAGGAAAGAAAAGGGGAAGGGGCAAAAGAAATGGAAAAATCAGGGAGAAAAAGATTTCTTTTGAGAATGAATGAAGATGGATGGATGGATGGATGGATGGATGGATGGGCTAAAACTTTTGTTGAATGTCAGTGATGCTAAAAAGTGGGTACCTAGTTGTCCCTGCTTTCTAAACAGGTTTTTAATTTTTATTTGATGAGCACGGGTGTTTTGCCTGCATGTATATCTGTTTGCCATGAGTTTGTCTGGTGTCTCAGAACAGCAGAAGAGAGTATTATATTCCCTGGGACTGGAGTTACAAATGGCTGTGAGCTATCATGTGGGTGCTGGGAATTAAACCAGTTCCTGTAAAGAACAGTCAGTGCTTTTAAGCAACAATCCATTTCTCCAGTCCTTTTTTTTTTTGTTGTTGTTGTTTGTTTTTGGAGACAGGGTGGTCTTGAACTCACAGACTCCACCTGCCTCTGCCTCCCGAATGCTAGGATTAAAGGCGTGCGCCACCACTGTCCACACCTCTCCATTCTTTACAAACTTTAACTGTGGGGCTGCAGAGTTGACTCAGAGGTAAGAGCACTGGCTGCTCTTCCAGAGGTCCTGAGGTTCAATTTTCAGCAACCACATGGTGGCTCACAACCATCTATAATGAGATCTAGCGCCTTCTTCTGGTGTGCAAGCATATATACAGGCAGAACACTGTATACATAAAAAGTCCATAGGGGGAAAAAACTTTAGATGTATAAAAGACAGAGAAATTTTTCTCATCTAAATCATTTATTTTATTTTTCATATTCTGGTAGTTTTGAGACAGGGTCTATCTAACCCTACTTGTCCTGGAACTCACTGATCGGCCTGTCTCTGCTTCCAAAGTGATGGAATTAAAGGAACGTGTCACCACGTCCAGCTTATTTTACCATTTGTTTGTTTTTGAGACAGGGCCTGGCTGTCCTGGAAAGTGCTCTTTTAGACCAGGCTGGTTTTGAACTCAGAGGCCGCCTGCCTCTGCCTCTGGGATTAAAGGCGTGCACCACCACTGCCCAGTTTAGCAATGCATTCCCCCAGTACTACTAGCACATTACAACTTAGGGTACAGTAAGAAAAAGGTGGTGCCTTACTATGGTTTTGGTTTTCATCTCCCACTGAGTAATAATGTTGAACATCTCTCCATATTTGTACTAGCCAGCTTTTCCCTTTTTTGTCTTTAGTCTGGCCCCCAGCATGCTGAGTGCTAAAATTACAGAAACGCACCACCACGCCTGTCTTAGAAAACAAATTCATTTTTACTCTCCAGATGTAAACTATTGTTGATCACTGAAAAATCACCTCCTATACAAAGTGCTCCTCCTCTTATGGATGACACTAGCCCTTTCCTCCCCAACACCGAAAATAAGTAAGGAAACAAAAAACTTAAGAAATCATAATCACAGGCTAGAGGATGGCTCAGTGGGTTAAGAACACTGGCAGCTCTTTCAGAAGATCTGAGTTTACTTCCTAACACCCATATGGTGGCTCACAACCATATGAAACTTCAGTCTCAGGGGATCTGACTGAGGCTCTCTTCTGGCCTCCACAGGCATTCATACAGGCAAAACATCCATGTATATAAAATTTCAAAAAAAAATTTTTGTTGTTGTTGTTGTTAAAAAAGGCCAGGCATGGAGGTGTGTACCTTTGGTCCAGGCAGAGGCAATCGGATCTCTTTTAGTTTGAGGCCACCCAGTGAGTTGGCCTGCCAGGCCTGCACAGAAGACGCTGTCTCAGCAAGCAAGCAAGCAAATAAACAATAAAAACAAACATAATGTAGGCAACACACTCATAAATTAAAAATAAAATTTTACAAAATTTTTTTAAAGAATTAAATCAAGCCTTTTCCCTCAAGTTTATAGATTTAGCTCATTGTAAGCAACAACAGCACCTGTTCTGCTTTACTGACATCATCAACTGCAAATATACTCTTTAAAAAAAAAAGATTTATTTTTATTTTCTGTGTATTGGTGTTTTGCCTGTATGAGGGCATCAGATCCCCTGGAACTGCCATGTGGGTGCCGGGACTGAACCTGGTTCTTTACCGCTGAGCCATCTCTCCAGGCCCAGCAATACTTTGCTCACCCTTTCTTGGCTGTTCCTAAAAATTTTAAATCTGACTGGCTTTTGTTGTTGTTGTAGTTGCTTTATTTCTGTTTTTGAGACAGAGTCCTAAAACCCAGGATGGCTAACAAGACATCCATCTCCCAAGTGCTAAGCAAGGCAACAGGTGTACCCTACCATGCTTGGCTAAAATTCTGTTTTTTAAAATAACATTTAAAAAAAACACAATAAATGTTATATGTGCATTTTTTATAAAAATAAATTAAGCTCCAGGCAGTATCTGTCATGAGGTAATAGCAAGTAGGGCAGACTCACAAAGGATCTATGGAACTTAGCTTCAAATAAATATGAACCAAAGTGAGCGGCTGGAGGAGAGTTAACTGGCTCAGCAGTTAAGAGCACCGTCTGCTCTCAACTGTGGGTTCAATTCCCAGCACCCACATGGTAGCTCACAACTGTCTGTAACTCCAGTTCCAGGGGACCCGAACCCCTCACACAGATAAATATGCAGGCAAAACACCAATACCTACAAAATAAAATTACTACTATTAAAAACAACTGCCGGGCAGTGGTGGTGCATGCCTTTAATCCCAGCACTTGGGAGGCAGAGGCAGGCGGATCTCTGTGAGTTCAAGGACAAGAGAAACCCTGTCTGGAAAAATTAAACAAAAAAAAATAACAAAAAACTCAAAAAACAAACAAAACAACAACAACAAAAAAAATAAAAAACAAAACAAAACAAAAAAAGCCCTCAAAGAACCAAAGCAATACAGAACATGCACATACCAATTAGAAGGATCCTGGATACTGAGAAGTCACAGCAGGATAAGCATTGCTGGCACAGTAAAAGGCAAGGTACTTTTCCATAGGACAATTATCTCCTATAGCTCAGGTTAGCCCCAAACTTGCTCTATAACAGATGACTTTTCTGAAACTTCTGATGATCCTGTGTCCACCTCTCAATACACCTACCTACACAGCAGCTTTATGCAGAATTTACCACCACACCCAGGGCCTCAACAGAGAAGGTAACTAAGTTACACCCTCTAGTCCAAAGCAAGGTGCTTTAAACAAATTCTGTAGCCAGGGGCTTCCTAAGTGAAATTCCATAGGAGTTTTGTTCCTGTGCTGTTGCTGGAGGCCACAGCCAGGGTCTCACCAAGCACTCTCCGCTGAGCTCCTCCAGCTCCTAGAGGCCTGTCACACACTACCTATCCACTCAAAGCGTGTGTGTACTGTGGGTCTCACATTACCATGCAAAAGACTGGAAGCTAGGAATTCCCAAAAAGCCTTGTTCTTTTATTTCACATGCCCCTGTGCCAACAACACCCTCACATCACCACCTCTCTGTCTTGATAGGGTTCCCTTGTCTGGCACATCTCTCCAGACTGTTTACCAGCCTGCCGATTTCTCCCAGTTTTAAGCTACCCTAACGTGTGCTCAGTGGACAGCAGAGTGAACAGTAAATACCAAATACAGCATTCTCTTCTAACAACGTGGAGCTGTGTTAAGCCTGGGGTCAGGGAGCCCCTTACTTACCATTTCCACAACTATGAGTCACATTGAATCTCTTCCAGATCCTCAAATGTGCCTGGCTTGCTTCACCTCAGACATGCTATTTCCTACGCTACAAACACTATTCCGCTTCCTCGTCCTGAGGCTTCTACGATTTCTTCTTGCAGGCAAACCTACAAGACTAGTTTAGAAGCTGACCATATACCCTGGACTCTAGTACGTTTCTCTCTCTCTCTCTCTCTCTCTCCCTCCCTCTCTCTCTCTCTCTCTCCCCCCCTCCCCCCCCCCCTCTCCCTCTTTTTTTTTTTTTTTTTTTTGGTTTTTCAAGACAGGGTTTCTCTGTGTAGCTCTGGTTGTCCTGGAATTCGCCCTGTAGATCATGCTGGCTGGCTTTCCTTAAGGCACCTACCATAGTGATGTAAGTCCCAGGAAGTCAAGTACCGATTTAACACTAACAAAGCCAGCCACCTGCTCACTTAGATGGATCTAATTAGAACTGAGGAAATAATGGCTAAAGACATATCCTCAGAGAATCACTCCAGCTCAGAAATACAAACAGGGCAACTGAGGCACAGGAAAACTTAAAATAACATCCTATGTGAAAACTGGAAATCCAAGCCCAGGTGATGGTGGCGCACGCCTTTAATCCCAGCACTAGGAAGGCAGAGGCAGGCGGATCTCTGTGAGTTCTAGGCCAGCCTGGTCTACAAGAGCTAGCTAGCTCCAGGACAGCTAGGACTGTTACACAGCGAAACCCTGTCTCAAAAAGCCCCCCCCCCCCAAAAAAGAAATTGAGTGAGATCATGTTTTTTTGACCTGAGTACCATCTACTGGTGATATGTACTATCACAGTCCTGCAGATCAAACAATCAAGAACTACAAACACTATTTAGGAACTGTCCCATTCAACTTTAGACTGTCCAGTTTCCTGTTTTGTTTCCAAGTGCTGAGTGTGAAGCACGGTCCCCACCTAGCGTCATTATATATGAGATAGTGGTCACTGTAAAGTGGGGGTGGGGACAACTAGAATTTTAAACAAAATATTGGCAACAAAATCTTGGGATAAATGTATTTTGTGAACATAAATATTATACAAACTCTTATCACTGGTGACGCCTACCACACCTACGCTGAAATGACCACAGGTGTCAAGAGGCCCTTGAAGACTTGAGGCACAATGCTTTTCAAGGCTGTGAGTTCTAGGCCAAACTGAGCCACACAGAGTTTAAGGTCAGTTGGGAATATAGCATGAGGCCTTTGTCAAACAAGCAAACACCCCCCAAAACTAACACTAGGCTAGAGATGGCTGAGGGGTTAAGAGCCCATAGGACATAAGGCCAGTTCATGGCACCCACTGGCCTCTTCAGACCAGACACACATAAGGTGAACATAATTTTATGCAGGCAGGCGCGCAAGCACGCAAACACACACACACACACACACACACACACACACAAAAACCAATAACTTCTTACTAATGGGACCTACTGGCCTGGAACTCGCAGTGTAGACCGCAGAGAGATTACCAGCTCCTGCCTCCCGAGGGAGTAGCTGGGCTTAAAGGCCTGTGCTACCATGTCCCGCAATAAATAAATTTTTTGTTCTTTTTCCCCCTCCCCTCGAGACATGGTTTCTCTTAGCTTGGCTGTCCTAGAACTAGCTCTGGCCTCGAATTCAGAGATCCACCTGCCTCTGCTTCCCAAGAGCTGGGATCAAATGTGTGCACCACCACCGCATGGCAATAGACCATCAAAAAACTAACGAAGTTTCAGCACAGCCAAGGCTATACAGAGAAATCCTGTCTCGAAAAACCAAACCAAACAAACAAACAAAAAACAACAAAAGCCAGCACAGACTGTAAAGGTCAGCCTGGGAGGCCCTGTCTCAGGCAAAACTAAAAAGGCTACCATAAAACTAAAGGCGACCACGTCTAGACGCCCTGCAGCAGAAACTCTACTTAACAAATCCCGCCTCAGAAAGAAAAAGCGGCTACCGAGACACTGAGTTTTCTACTGTAACTTAAGCGGGGAGACACCCGGAAGAGCAAAGCACCGCACCCCACCGTAAGGCGGGGGGCCTCGGCTTCCCCGTCGCGCAGGTGGGAGCCCGAGGACTGGGTGCCTGCAGCCTGAAGGCGAGTCGTCACCGCTATTCCCGCCTCTACGCACGGCGACACGCGTGGGCCGCGGGAGCGCGGCGCCGGGAGCGCGGGGCCACCGGACCAGAGCCCAACGCCCGTGCGCTCGCCCGGGAGGCGCGCGGCCGGAAGCGCGCGGCCGGTCCCACCCCCGCGCCCCTCCCCCACCGGCAAGCCGTGCGCGACCCCCAGCCGGCGCGTGGCCGCCATTGCGTCCCCGCCGGCGCCGCGTTCCCGTCCGGGCCGCCCCGCCGCCCCCACGTACCTGCAGAGCCGCCTGGCCGCTGCCCGGGGCGGGAACTTCCACTCCCCCGTCCCAGGCCGCGCCGACTTCGCCGCTCGCTCACGTCCCAGCCGCACACCGCGGCGGGGTGGCGCTCCTCCCTGGGGTCGGCGGGCCGGGAAGAACCAGTGTAACTCGAGAGCCAACCGTCCGGGGCTACCGTTTCCCGGCCGCGAGGGGCGTCTCTGGCGGCATGATCCGCGGCAGGCCGGGGGCTGGGACGGGGGCCGGGACGGGGGCCAAACAGTGCACGGAGCGTGAGGAGGGGCGGGGCCTGCGTGCTGCGTCACCGCGTGCTCACGTGGCACGTCGTCACCTCGGCGAGCCGGGTGCGCGCGTTTTGGGCAAGTCCCTGGGTTCGCTTCCTAACTCTCGCTCAGGCTGCTGTCCAACGCCAGGCTGAGCTATTTGCTCTAAGTTTTCGGCAGCGTTGAGGTCCCTGACCTTGACCGGTACCGCTCTGTGCGCCGCAAGGCGAAAGGATGTTGGAAGGCTTTTATTCGTTTTTTCGGTATCTGGCCTCGGGATAGCATCGCACGGGCTGGTGTTAACCTACTATCCCAGGAGGTGGAGGCAGAGGGAGCAGAAAGTAAAGGTTGGGCTAGGAAAAATCAACAGGAGAGCACTTACCTGGTATAGATGAAGGCCTGGGTTTGGTTCCCTAACGAAAAGTTTAAAGTTGTCCTCATATGACACTGCCTTAGACTAGGCGGTGTTGGTCGGTGGTGGCGCAGGCCCTTAATCCCAGCAGAGGCAGGTGGGTCTCTGAGTTCAAGGTCAGTGTGGCCAACAGAGCTAGTTTCAGGACAGCTAGGGCTGTTAGAGAAACCCTGTCTCAACCCGCATCACCTCCCCCCCCAAAAAAAACCCCAATTTGACCCTGTGACACACTAGGATCCTGCTTTAAACACGGTTGCCTAACATTTCATACACTGCTCTCACCTGTTCTAGTAATAAGTAGGTCCCCACTGCCACCACTACCACTCTCAGCCTTTTATTAAATAGGGGTTCACTATGTTACCCCGGCTGGCCTTGAACTCCTGTCCGGCTTCAGCCGTCCAGGTTACAGAGGATAAAAGCCATGTACTACCATGCCCAGCTGGAGTAGCTAGCTCCTTAGCTTACTTCTGCTGTTGGGATATAGGAGGAAATTTTCTGCTTGTGAGCCCCCCCTTATGGGCATTAGTGTTTTGACTGTATATGTCTGTGTATCATTTAAATTACAGACAGTTGTTAGCCTCCATGTAGGTGCTGGGAATTGAACCCGGGTCCTTTGAAAAAGCAATCAGGGCTCTTAACTACTGAGCCATCTCTTCAGCTCCATGACTCCTTTTTTCTTTTTTTTTTATAAAATTTATTTACTTATTATGTATACAGTGTTCTGTCTGCATGTATACCTGCAGGGCAGAAGAGGGCACCAGATCTCATTGTAGATGGCTGTGAGCCACCATATGGTTGCTGGGAATTGAACTCAAGACCTCTGGAAGAACAGCCAGTGCTCTTAACCGCTGAGCCATCTCTCTGACTCCTTCTTTTCTTTTTTTCCTATTTAACTTTATTTTATATGCATTGGTGTGAAGGTGTCAGATCCCCTGCAACTGGATCTTCAGACAGTTGTGAGCTGCCATGTGGATGCTGGGAATTGAACCCGGGTCCTCTGGAAGAGCAGGCAGTGCTCTTAACCCGAGCCATCGCTCCGACTCCTTCTTTTCTATACTGCAAGCCTTCATCCTTTCTCACACTGTAATCTTAGTAGCTTACTTTCTGCCTCTACTACTAATCACCGAATGGAGACAGCTATTGGTTCCTGCTTGTTGTGAACTATGAGCCACATGCCCACCAGAAGCTCCCAGGTATGATGCCTGAAGCTCTGAGGACAGAAGAAGCCTGACATTCCTGCAGGTGAGCCTGTTTTACCATGAGAACACATCGCTGGCCCATTATAGAGTTAAAGAAAGGCCATTGTCCACCTGGCTACTGCGTGGCTGATAATCCGGAAAGTTTAAGACCCCCAATAAGTCTCTCAGCCATGCATCAATCCAAATCAGACCACATCAAAGCAAACTGGAAAAAGCCCGGATTTAATGAGTAAAATGCTCCGGGGTGATTTTCAGGCCCCCAACCACGTCTGTATTCTGGGGGGCAGTTTATTTTTTATTTTATTTTATTTTTTTGGTTTTTCAATACAGGGTTTCCCTGTAGTTTCTAGAGTCTGTCCTGGAACTAGCTCTTGTAGACCAGGCTGGCCTCGAACTCAGAGATCCGCCTGCCTCTGCCTCCCGAGTGCTGGGATTAAAGGCGAGCGCCACCACCGCCCGGCTCTGGGGGGCAGTTTAAATAGCATGCAGGAGTGGTCTTGAGCACCTCTGGGGGAGGAGCCATGTTTGACAGGCTTTCTGAGATGAGGCGGGGGAGAGGGATTGAGGTGGAGCTTCCACCAGAACAAAATCTTCTGGAGGAACACAACCTCTGGAACTTATTGTTGGAATCTTTCAATGTTTAGATGTCCGTTCAGAAATAGCACAGACTAAAATCAACCTCTAAGTAGGAGTTCATTTGACAGTTCTGAGATGGTCAGTAGCTCGTGGCATCAACCAGCCAACATATAAAATTTAAAGGTTCACATATCCTCCACATCATAGCAATTTTTTAAAAAGTGATTTATTTTATGTGCAGTGATGTTTCATTTGTATTTTAATAAAGCTTGCCTGAAGATCAGAGAGTAAAACAGTCACACTGATCAGCTTTAACACACCACGCAGTGGTGACACACTTTTTGTTTTGTTTGTTTTTGGAGACAGGGTTTCTCTGTAGCTTTGGAGCCTGTCCTGGAACTCACTCTGTACACCAGGCTGGCCTCGAACTCACAGAGATCTGCCTGCCTCTGCCTCCTGAATGCTGGGATTAAAAGCATGTACCACCACTGCCCGGCTGACACACACCTTTGATCATAGTAGCTACACTAGTTGCATAGAAACTGGGCAGTAGTGGTGCACACCTTTAATCCCAGCACTAGAAAGGAATATAAAATGGGAGGAGCCGGGTGATAGTGGCCCAGCACTCGAGACAGGGGATCTACAAGAGCTAGTTCCAGGACAGGCTCCAAAACCCTGTCTCAAAAAAAAAAAAAAAAAAAAAAAGAAAAGAAAAAGAAAAAAAACCCAGTTGGGAGGAGACAGTCGTATACACAGTATACACAGTCTCATTCTGACTCCTGGAAGCAGGATCACCATCACCATTTTGGACTGAGGTAGAGGTAAGAGCCAGTGGTTGGCTGTTTTGCTTTTCTGACCTTCAGGTTGAACCCCAATGAGTCTCTGGGTTTTTATTATTTGTTCTACATTTATGTGTGTTGGCATTTTGCCTGCATGCATTTAAAGGGGGATATGCTATAGAGATTTGCATTGGTATGGATCTTGGTTTACTGATACAAATTTAAGGTGAATTTTGTTATATGTATATTTCTCCTCTTAAGGTATTATTGTGTTTAGGCAGCTCATTTAAAAATGTAATGTATAATTTAAAAATACAGGTTAATAATCATCTATAATAGTCAAGCTTGTAGTCATGTTACTTAGATTTTCTAGATGTATAGAGATATATTTCAGTTAGATGGGTATTCTTCAAATCTTTCAGAGACCTTCAGAATATGGCATTTAAAATGTTTTAATAACTTAAGACTTTTCATGCCAATCCTGGCAGCACCAAGTACTCAAGAGGAAGACAGGCACCGAAGAGGCTCCTTACGGAGTTTGCTAGCCATGTGGGCAAGAAACTGCTCCTGCCTGGACTGCTGAACTGGACATGCAGGACCCATAGAGAAATGACTGCTGAACTTCCCTAAAGGTGAGACAATCCTTTGGGATTCCTGCTTCATAAAAGAGTCTGTGAGACATTCTGCAGGACACAGAAGAAAGTGACTGACAAACTGCCAATATAGGTGGAACTGTCTTTGAAATTTCTTCATGGAAAAGTCTGCTGGATACTATGGGCCTGTAGGCTGAAGATGGATGCCTCAACAGTACAGAAGAACTTTGGGTGACTGTCCAGGTAGCAAGATGTCTCTGTTAATTCTAGAGTTTTGGAAGTTGCTTACAATGTACTTCCTGGGCCGGGCGGTGGTGGCGCACGCCTTTAATCCCAGCCCTCGGGAGGCAGAGGCAGGCGGATCTCTGAGTTCGAGGCCAGCCTGGTCTACAAGAGCTAGTTCCAGGACAGGCTCTAGAAACTACAGGGAAACCCTGTCTCGAAAAAACAAAACAAAAAAAAAAAAAAAAAAAAAAAAACAAACAATGTACTTCCTGTTTACTTAGGTAATAGTATATCCTTCTGGAGTCTTTGATGGAGTTGAAGAACTTAAAATTATAGTTTTCCTTAGTTATGATAAAATATATTTGTTCTTATTGTATATAATTATGTATTAGGCTTAGAACTCTTATTTAAACTAAGGGGGAGGTACTGTAGGAAATCCTACAGCCAGTAGCCTTTAAGTTACCTGCCCACTGGGGCGTGTACTCTTAAACTACTTTTGCGGATGTAAAGTGTGAGTCTGTCCTCTTTTCCGGCTGCGGGATTCAGTTTCTGTTCTCCGTTCCAGCAGAGGATTCTGATTTGTGAATCTACCCCTAAATAAATAACCCTCTATTATTCTCAGTTCTGAGCTACATTTATATGTGTTGGTATTTTGCCTGCATGCATGTCTGTGTGAAGGTATCAGACCCCTGGAGGTAGAGTTACAGACAGTTGTGAGCTGCCATGTGGGTGCTGGGAACTGAACCCAGGTCCTCTGGAAAAAACAGCCAGTGCTCTTAACCGCTGGGCCATCTCCAGCCCTACATCATAGCAATTCTAATGACTCAGTGTCCAAAACACATAGCTTGTTGAGACAGAGTCTCATGTGGTCCAGGCTAGCTTTGAACTGCCTATGTAGCTGAGAACAAGCCTGAACTCCTGCTGTGCTTCCCTGGGCTGGGATCACAAGTGTGCATCACCATACCTGCTTTTCCTATTTGTTTTATCTTACCTATGTCATCTTTCAAAACTTAAGTTCAGGTCAGACATAGTAAATCTCATCTCTAATCCCAGAACTCCAAAGGTTGAGGCAGGAGGATCATGATGGGTTTTGGGGCCAGCCTAGGCTAGAGACCATGACTTAAAAAAAGTAAAAATCCAACTTCAGTTCAGATGATGGCCTCCAGCTGGTCCTTATTGTCCTCCTTGTCTCTGTGCCTGCTCTCACCCACTGCTCCTAACTGCCCTATACATCATGACTGGTTCCTGCATCGCCCTGTGTTTTTCTCAAACACACTGTTCTTGGTGGGCATCACTTGGTAACAGTCTGTCAAGCTGGGGAGGCAGGGCCTCAATGCCAAAACAGCTTGGTCTATACTGAAAGGACTCCCTTCAGGTTTCCTGAGACCAGGAAATGCTAAAGCAAATGAATCCCCACATCCAGGAAGACCGGAACTCGGCCCAGCTCAAGGCAGAAGAATGGCCTGCAACTCAGACGTGCCACAGGCTCAGAGGGCAGAAACTAAACATTTTACTCTGAGAAATCCTGAGAGCTGGGTCAAGTGGTTAAGGATTCTTACAGCCAAGCCTGAGGACCTTTGTTGGGTACCTGGGATCCCACGGTGCAAAGAGAATTGACTCCTGCCATCCACACAGGCACCACAGCGAGCTCCCCTCATCCCAACAAAATAAGTTCAAATGTAATAACCCTGAGGAAAAAAAAAAAAAAACAAGGGGCTGCAGACAGACAGCTTGTCAGTTAAGAGCACTATTGCTCTTGCAAAGCGGACTCAGGTTTGGTTCCCAGCACCCACATGGTGGCTCACAATCATCTGTAACTCCAGTTTCATGGGACTCAGTACCTTCTGGCCTTCTCAGGCATGCACTCAGTGCACACACACAAAGATAAAAAATAGTAAAAAAAATTTAAGAACAAAATCCAAGCTGGGCAGTGGTGGCACACACCTCTGAACCCAGCACTCAGGAGGCAGAGGCAGGCGAATCTCTTTGAGTTCGAGGCCAGCCTAGTCTACAAAGCGAGTTCCAGGACTGCCAGAGCTGTTACACAAAGAAACCCTTTCTTAAAAAAACCAAGAAAAACAAAATGAAGGAAGAGAAGAGAGAGAAAGAAAAAGAAACCCATTTGGTTTACAAAGCAGCAGTACTGTGCCCTTGCCCCATCAGTGCACAGCTCCGGAGCTCTCTGCTGGGCCACCGCAGTCACCTTCCATCCTAATGTCTGAAGCTCATTCTGTCGGTCCCCAAAAGGTGTGGGACTGAATGCTAGAGTGAATGCGGATGTGTAGCCTTCAGGAGACCTGGGTTCAGTCCCCACACCACACACACATAAGCAAAATGTGTGAAGGATTAAACACAATCAAGCATCAATATTTATTAACACAAGACAAAGGAAACACATTCAATGAGTTAATAGAACACTGTCCAGCCAGATGTTAAATTTAAAAATGTATATCTAATCTAATTTCAAATAAATAAAAAAACCTTTATACATAATTACACAGTACTATAGTTTGAATTTGACAGGGGTAAATATCATCTTGACAGAAAGTAAACAGAACAGCATTTAGGACTAAAAACTTCATGTCTTTGCAGTCTCTTCCTCAGGACAAATCTTACGGCCCACCCTACACACGTCTAAGTCAGGACTGTTGAGTGAAAGCCAAGGCCTGCTGCACATGTGGAGGACTGGGTTTCACATGAAAACATGACACGGTCCACTCTAAGGCAGTCAGTTATACTGGAGCTCCAGGGTAAGGGGACAAGTCCCCATTGCTTTACTTTAAAATTCTCGGATATTCAAGGAAAGTAACTTATTTGGCTAAGATACTGAGCACCATGCTTGGGGCAGAGACCTTAACAGCAGCCTAAGGCCTCAGACCCTTGGATTCCAGGAGAGCATTAAGCAAGCACTGCCAAAGAACTGAAGTGGAGTCAGGCCTGGCTCCCAGCAGCCGAACCTATCCGACCGCACACTGAAGGACTCAGTACAGGGAGAACGGGGTCTCTGTGGGCACGGTGGGTATTCTGAGGGCTCAGATGCACAGGATGGCATGTGTGCAGCTGGTCCATCTCAGTCACTCTCCTGAGGGCCAGACAAAAGCTCACAGATTTCCAGATGAGACCATTTCTCTTGCCAAGTGTGGTCGGTTGCACAAGCCTGTAATTTCACCACTGGAAGGCTGAGGCAAGAACCTCAAGTTTGAGGCCAGCACGGGCTATACAGTAAAATCCTATTATACACACACAAACACAAAATAAAAAATAAAAAAAGAGTTTTCCTTTGTGTAACTGAGCTCAGCCTAGCCCCCATGTCCAGTGGTCAGGCAGGGCTGCAGGCTGTTTTTGATTTGTTAATGATGGACTTCATTTCAAGGCTGCTTTCATTGTCAGTTCAGCCAGGAAGTTTCCAGTGCTGTGGAAGGAGAAACTCTTGTTAAGGTCTACTGCAGGGTCTAGACAGACCCATCGAGGAGGGAGCAGTGACAAGGCTCCCAGGGGCAGCGCTCAGTTTTTCTCTGCTAGTACAATCTGGTTTCAGGGGATGGGCCCAAAGCAATGGAGGGCGGGGGAGAGTAGTCATGATCAGAAAGGATCTGCTGCAATCTTAGCACTCTGGACAGGAAAGAAGAGCAGAGGTTCCAGGCCAGCCTGGGCAAGGTAGGGTGAGCTCACCACAGGCCCTATGTTCCACCCCAGCATCGTTTTTAAAAAGATGACCTGGGAATGACAACTTGACAATCACCCTAAGTACTGAGAGCTGGTCACAGTGAGAGGAACTGGCGACTGTCCTGTGCTTGAAGGAATGGTGACAGCCACTAGCCACATTTGGTCACTGAGGCCTCAAGTGGCTAGTCTGAACTAAAACATGTTTACTACATATAAGATTTCCAAAATTAGAAAAATTTCAATAATTTTATATCAAAGAAATAGTACTCTTAGTAAACATACCAAAATCAATGCCATATACTTTAAGAAATGTTTAAAAGATGTGTTCAGATGGGTAGTATAGTGGCACACATATTTAATCCCAGTGCTCAGGAAGCAGAGGCAGGAAGAGCTTCATGAATTTGTCACCAACCTGGTCCATATAGGGAGGAAGCAGCTAGGGTTACACAATGAAACCTCTTTTTAAAAAGTGGTTATTAGGAAAGTTTAAATTACAGACATGGCTCACATTACATTTATTGCAATGTGTTCCTGACTGGTGATACCGAGTTAATAATAATCTGCATTTGTAAGAGTTACCATTCAAGAGCCAGCCTGTGGTGGTGCACACCTTTAAACCCAGCACTTGGGAAACAGGCAGATCTCTGTGAGTTCAAGGCCAGCCTGGTCTACAGATCCAGTTACAGACCAGCTAGGGCTGTTACACATAGAAGCCCTGTCTCAAAAAAATCAAAATTAAAAAAAAAAAAGTTATCATTCAAGATAGATTGGTCTACATTTTTTTCTCTTAGAATTTGCAGATTATTGGCAGAATTGTTGACCAGGCCCCTGCTTTGCTTAGTAAATCATCACAAACTGGTTTAAGAGTTTACTTATGCCTGCAACCCCAGCACGGGGACGGTGTTCAGGTTAGCCTGGGCTATGTAGAAAGATCTGTCTCAAAAAAAAAAATAAACAAAGCAAAAACAGTTTAAGACTTCCAAAACAAGCAGGCTGTTTTCTTTGTAGATGAAGGGGTTCCAGGAGACACCCCTTTCCTGTATACCCCAAGACCTCCCTCATCACATGCAAACCAATCCTACCCAGAATGCAAAGGTCCTGAAGTAAAAGCTCTCTCTGGGGGTCTTCCTTCTGTGGAGCAGGAGGCAGGAGGATGAGGGTATGGAGAAGGGGCCATAGCGGCTGAGTCACAAGCTTGAAGGCAACCCAGGAGTACTGCCCTGGTGAAGAGTCTGGTCTTTGCTTAATAAACCTTATTTTTAGGGTAATTACAAGTCTTACAAATTGCTTAAAAACACATTTAGTTACAGGATGTTACAGTGGGGTAAATAATATGTATTATCAAAATAGTCTAAATAAATATTTACACAATAGACCGGAACGGGTCAAAGAGAACCGTTCTGATTTAACAGGTTAATTCTTTTACTTGAAGTTTTCTTTAATTTTTAAAAATATTTCTGTAAGAAAAAAATAATAAAATTTAACTATATTCAAATACATGAAGTTTCAGACCAAAGAAAGGAAACTGAGCCTAAGGTCAAACTCAGTCCCACACTGAGTGTGGCCCAGGCACCAGTTATTTCAAAAGAGTTTCTTGCATACATCAGACTTCCCTGTTTCCGAGGAGCCAGCTATTCTGGCAGCCCAGACTGGTTAGTGTTTAAGATGTGCACATGCGGCCTACAGTTCATGAGCTCACTCCTCAGTTTTCCTGGATGGGGGAAGCTCTACATGTAATCTGCAGACACAGAGCATGGAAAGAGCGCAACTCACAATTCTCCATGGTCACTCTAAATGCGGAAAGTTCCAACACTGGCCCGAGTGAGCTACCATGGTTCCGTAGAGTAGGTTAGGAATTGATGATCTTAGCTACCTCTAAAATACCCGACATGAGATTTTTTTTTTTCTCTCAGCTCAGAGGAATGGGGTTAAAGAATCCTTAGAAGCTTAAGCTAATTCTGGAAATACAAGTTTTAAAAACCAATGCAGGCAGCTTCTGTGCAGACAGGAGGTGCTGCAAACCGCTGGGCCAGGCGGTCCTACCACACTGGCGGCGGGAGCTCGGCTACACCAGTTGCAGTTAGGCGAGCCGACTGCTCAGCTCCTTAGCCGAGTTATGCGCACTCTTATTTATAAACATGGGTCAGATGCTTGTAACTGACAACTAGATGTACAGAGCAGCTCTCACGCAATCATCTGATTTGCTTATGGGCTGACTCAAGCTTGGCGGTTTCATTTCAAGAAACCTCGCAGAACACCTGACTACAGGAAAATGGCAAAATACAGTACAGGGTGGGGAACTGTGGGACACAGATTACCCCTTCATATGAATTCATTAAACTCCCTTATAAAAGTCTAAAACATTAGGTAAAAATACAGGTATGTATACCAGTTGAGGAAAATGCAACATGCATGTAACTGCTTTAGTAACGTGCTGTCGCGGATACCAGGGTCAGGTCTGACGCGCTGCTAACATGTTTTCCTTGCAACCACAGAATTCCCCTTTCCTGGGTGTTCTGTGACTGCAGAATTCCACAAGATGAGATGAAGGCTACGCTGGAGCCAATCTTCATGTTAGCGGCAAGCCTTCTCCTAGCCACGGGTCTTCAGTCTGTCTGATACTCAGGACGGCCCCTATAGGGCTGGCTACATGTTGTAAGCCACATAGATAGGGTCTAATTGGTCAGCCAGGAAGCTGTCTCGGAGGTGCATCCTCTGCTTCTCTCCTCTGGAGTTGATGGGAATGACCCCAGGGTCCACTACAACCACAACTCCAACGATGAGGTAATGTTCTTCTAGGACCACATTGGTCCCAGAGGAACCAGGTCCAGTGCTTCCTGCTCAGAGCCACACAGTTCCACAACCACCACGAGCAAGTTGGTCCACGTGAACACAGCACTGAAATTCAATGACACTCAGTTAACATTCATCCTTTAAAATACTTAGGATTTTGATTTTACAAGTAGGGCTGTTCGCCTGCATACATGTAAGTGCAACCGTAAGCATACAGAGCCCGAGGAGGTCAGAAGAGACTGTCTGACCCCCTGGCACTAGAGTTCCAGCTGGTTCCATGTGAGCTGCACACGGGTGCTGAGAACAGAACCCGCACCCCTCTGCAGGAGCAGAAGAGCTCCTAACTGATGAGCCATCAATCCAGCCTCTTCATCTTTAAAATACTTCTCTTCCACATTTATTGTGGGGAGTGTACATGCGCACGGGGATGGAGAGGTCAGTTCGCTCCCTCCACATCTGGGTTCTGAGGGTCCCACTCATGTCAGCAGGCGTGACAAGTGCCTTTACCTTCTAGCCAGCCCTGCTCTTTGGAGATTTATGCCCATCCCCCATGAACTGTCTTTTCTCCTGAATGTCAGAGGCCAACAGCCATGTACGTGAACAGCCGACTAGCTGAGCCTTCCAGCAGTTTCTACTCTTAGCACTGCCTGAACTGAGAACACACATGTCTGGTAGTTTGGGACTGGGTGGAAGGGACAGCAGCTGTTCAAGAAAGAAGGAATCAATACAGGTGCTTATAGCTTCAGAGAGAGCAGGCAGCAATCCCTAATTGTCCACCTTTCCCTTGTCCTGACTCAATCTTTACAGAGGGTAAGAAGAGGCAGGTGTCCTTCCCATTTACTCTTCAGCATAGGTGTCGTTTCTTTGTCTGGGATAGGATGTCTCTCGCTAAGGTGAGCCAGTATGTCTGATATTACTAAAGCTCCCTTGCCCCATAAGATAAACTTTCTCTGTAGCTCTAGCTGTCCTAGAACTAGCTCTTGTAGACCTTGCTGGCCTCAAACTCACAGAGATCCACCTGCCTCTGCCTCCTGAGTGCTGGGATTAAAAGTGTGCACCGCCACCACCTGGTTTACTCTTAAACTTTCTTGAACACAATTTCTGTTGCTTGCAATGTCACCACTGTGTGAAAGTACTGTGAGGGAGACACACTTCCCACTGAGCAGATGACTCAGTCAGAAGGGATGGGCTGGCTTTCGATCTACAATGCTAAACAGATTTTTTAAATAATCCCATAGTAAAGATAGCTTTAAGTAATAATTAGTTGTAATAAAGTCAAATATATAAAATCAGTTCTGACACCAGCTTCCCTACATGCTATACAGAAGTCTTTTCATTTAAAGATGTTCTTGCCTTGATCAGTCTGGTTTAGGTATAGAGAAAGATTCTGACCCAGGCAACAAGGAAGATCCTTTTTTGTGTGTTTGTTTTGAGGCAGGATCTCTTCCTTGGTAGCACAGGCTCATGAGTAGCTCCGAATGTTCCTGTGTCAGCCTCCTCAGTGCTGGCATACAAATACAGGCTGGCATGCCCAGCAAGGACATCTTTAGACAAAGGAGTATTTGGAAAGTATGAGCTGCTATCATAGAAAATGTGGTTATGCAACGAGGGACAAGCTGGACAAGGACACAGGAGTTAAACAGGGAAGAAAGACCATACATTAAAAACACAGAATAAGCTGGGCCGTGGTGGTGCATGCCTTTAATTCCAGCACTTGGGAGGCAGAGGCAGGTGGATCTTTGTGAGTTCAAGGCTAGCATCATCTACAGAGCGAGTTCCAGGACAGCCAGGGCTACACAGAAAAAGAAACCTTGTCTCAAAACCACCCTCCCCCAAAAGAGAATAACTCAGAATAATACTTGGACGGCAAAGGCAGGTGGATCGCCTAATTTTGAGGCTAGCCTGGTCTACAAAGAGAACAAAGATAATTCCAGTATATCTAGGGCTATAGAGAGAGACCCTGCTTCAAAACAAATAAACAAAACCAAAAATGAGGTGCTGGAGAGATGGCTCAGTGGCTAAGTGTACTAGTTGCTGCTTGAGAAGATGAGAGCTCTGACTCCAGAACCTATTTGGGTGACTCATAATCACCTGTGAGTCCAGTTGCAGGCCATCCAACATATTTTCTGGACTTCATGGGTACCTTTGTACATGTGGGCATATACTCACACAGACACCCAAGTTAAAAACAAAAATAAAAACCCAGAATGAAAACTAGGAGGTGAAACTCAATGTTAATTTTAATGAATTTTCTGTCAGTATGAGGTGGGCTAATCCCCTGATAAGGGAAATGCAGGCACATTCCTGCAATGAGAGAACCAGCTGAGATGGCAACCCCAGCGATTTCACCTGCTTTCCACTGATGGCTTAAAAAGCACAGGCTGATTTGAGCCTTTTGGTGATTGGAAGAACAAGGAAGTATGGGAAGGTGAGCCTTTAATTATCAGTCATTTTTATCATTTATTATTCATGAGAGAGGAAGCATATGTGTTTACTACACTCACATGTAGAGGTCAGAGGACAACTAGTGGGGGTTCTGAAAACTATACTCAAGTCACCCAGACAGTTGCCAAACACCTGACCTTCTGGGCCACCTAGCAAGTTCAAGGTCAGTCTCTAAATTGGGTCTTTTGAGCCTAAAGTTATTTCCTGCCACATTATACTGACTTCCTGGAGGCAGGTGACCTGCTAATTCTTCTACCTATGAGAGTCTACCCTACAAACGAACTCAGCCCACAGCTTCCCACCATCGTTCTGTGGTAGCTCCAAGGCCTTTTGGGTTCTGGTGAACAGGCTCTGATGGCCACAGTGGACCGTGGAAGCAAGACGAAAGTGGTTCGCATGTTTCCTTACACTGGAGGGGTCACATGGTTAGGGAGAACTGGAATAAATGGCTGATTAACAAAGTTGCGGTGAGAAAAAGGTGTGGGATTACCATTCAGCAATGCTCACTGTGGACTCGGGACACGGAGGTCCTCGATGTCAATACGGGTGGTACCCAGCAATCCTCTCAGTTCCAGTGTCTCGTCCAGTGCACCCACAACATACAAGGCATCATGACGTTCTGAAGAAAGAAGAGAAACACGCTTCAGACGCCCACCATAAAGTGGTCGGCCTTAAGAGCACAGGGTTGATGTTGCCAGTCAGCTGGCTAATGATTCTGGGCCTCTGTGGACAGAGATCAGTTAAATAGCTGTTATAAAGGAATATATTGTTTAGTTTGGAATGGAGAGTCGGTAAGTGCGTTCCACACAGAGTCCACACAATGGTGGACGAAAGAAACTGACTCGCAGAGTTGGTAGTATGCGTGAACACACAATTTTTTAAAGATTTTTTTGTTCTTTTTTGTTTGTTTTGTTTTTGAGACAGGATTTCTCAATGTAACAGCCATGGCTGTCCTAGAACTTGCCTTGTGTAGATCCGGCTGCCCCAAACTCATAGAGATTCACCTGCCTCTGCCACCCGTGGGATTAAAGTCATATGCCCACCACTACCCAGGAAGATTTTATTTTCTAATTGTGTGAATAAGTGTCTCTGTGTGTTTGTACATGCCCTAAGAGTCCAGAAGACATGAACCCCAGAGCTGGAGTTACAGGGGTTGTAAGCCACTTGATGTGGTGCTGGGAACTGAGCCTGGGTCCTCTGGAGGAGCTGCTCATCCTCTAACAGCGGAGCATTTCACTAGCATAAAAATAAAAAAAACCTTAAATGATTTTGCAAAGGTAGTTGACATGGTGTGTGGTACATTGTTAGGTGCTAAAAATAGCCATTGTTATTACTATTATGTGATAGCAATTGTGCTAAGTACTAGGGAGACCAATAACAAAACATAGGTCTTGCTCTGAAGACCTAAATGGGGGCTGGTGAGACGGCTCAGCAGATGGAGGTGCCTGTCCTACAGATATCAGGGGAAGGGATACCCAGCCCTGCAACTGTCCGCCAATATAACATCACATATTCTCTTCACCCCTCCCGTCTTATGCTCAAGCACATATACATACAATAATTAGGTTAGCAACTAAAAATATTTTTTAAAAAAACTTAACTGGGGGAGATACAAGCAGGAATTTCCCTGTAGCAAGTTGAGTGTAAGAAGGACAGAGGTATAGCCGGGTGGTGGTGGTGCACACCTTTAAATCCAGCACCCAGGAGGAAGAGACAGGTGGATCTCTGTGAGATGGAGTCCAGCCTGGTCTACAGAGTGAGTTTCAGGACAGGCTCCAAAGCTATAGAGAAACCCTGTCTCGAAAAACAAACAAACAAACAACAAACAACAACAACAAAGGCAGGGGGTAGGCATGAAATCTGAGGTGCTGGGGAGACCCATTAGCCCTAATCTAATCAAGGATTTAAAGAGAGCTTCTAGAATGTGATGCCATGGTTGAGTTTTGACAAATGAACAAGAATTAACCAGATATGGCTTGGGAGAGGGGAGGGGAAGATGAAGGGGAAGAGGGGACAGCCTGAGACAAAGGGGGCAGTGGTCATGCACCAGTTTCTAGACTGTAGGGCAGGGAGACCAGCCAGGTCCAACCCAGCAAGCACACAAAGGAAGGTAGCGTTTGCAATACTTTCCTGGTGCGAGTAGATTTCTGATGATGAAATAACATCAGAAACATGGCAACCACTGAGGAACGATCTGCCCTCTGTACTGGCACTGAACGTACCACAAGCACTGAATCACACATCATTTCCGTGAGGCAGAGGACAACCATGTTGAACGTTACTAGAGTGGAGTGGCCGCTCACAGTCCCTGGTCAGGGACCACAGCCCTTATCATCCCCAGGAACTATGAAGAAACGATACACGATCAGGAGAATGGTGTGGTCTGGCTGAGGCCTTACAGCTCATGGTGTTTTCAGTGTACAAATACAGCTAGTGTTGAGAATTCTGCAGTGGTTTCCCAGGGCCAGTGAGGAGGAGCAGGATGAATCAGCTTGGGCAGAAGACGACATTAGGTAATCTTCTGAAAGAGTGTTGCCAAAAAGCAGGTTTGACCCCTTCCAAAACATTCCCAGGCCAAGCAGGGAAATGCACAGCCTTTAATCCCAGAACTCTAGAGGCAGAGACAGGCGGAGCTCTGTGAGTTGGAGGCCAGTCATGGCTATGTATAAGACCATTAAACTGGCTCTCAGTGATAAAGGATGTTTCTGTTTCTCCTGGACTCAAGGGTGTGCCAGGGTAGAAGAGATGAGGGAAGAGCAGTTATCCCAGGCTTGCTCAGCGCTGTGTCAAGCCCTGAGAGAGTTCCGCTGTGCCTGGAGTTAAGAAGCTGCTCCAGTACCCTGTTTTAGGATGCTCCTGCCAAAGTCTAGAGGCTTCTCTTCCTGACAGTCCCTCAGAGGGCAACGTGACTCCATTATGTGCTCAGGGGTGCGGAGGGGGACTCTATACTCCACAGGTGGGTGGAACAGCCTAGCCCAGTGTTACGCAAACAAGGAAGTTGGGAAAAGAGAACAGGGGTGGAAGTTACCTCCAGTGGCTGCTGTGAGCTCCGTCCTGCGGACAACCCAAGGTATCCTGTCCGGGGCCCAGAGAGTCTGCGCAGCATCACCGAAGCTCAGGCGGGGTGGTTGAAATGGTCAGCTTGAAGAGTCTCACTATCGTAGATGGTAATTAGTAGCCACTAGCTGTATGGGGGCTATTCACACCCAGATCTACAAGAAGAGGAAAGATGATGACATCAGTTCAATTCTCGTGGCACTTATTTTTTTATTTTTTATTTTATATGCATTGGTGTTTGCCACGGTGTCAGGTCCCCTGGATCTAAACTGGAATTATAGACAGTTGTGAGCTGCCATGTGGGTGCTGGAAATTGAATCCGGGTCCTCTGGAACAGCAACCAGCATTTTTTTTTTAAGATTTATTATTATTATGTATAGCAGTGTTCTGTCTGCCTGTATGCTGCAGGGCAGAAGTGGGCACCAGATCTTACAGATGGTTTGAGCCACAATGTGGTTGATGGGAATTGAACTCAGGACCTCTGGAAGAAACAGTCAGTGCTTTTACCTCTGAATACATCTCTCCAGGCCTCAGATTTTTTAATACTCATTTTCATATTAACGATGTCAAGCACAACAGTATGTCGCTGACATCTGCCAGCATATACTTTCTGTCAGCCTCCATGAGCTCTGAACACTGACATCATTATTTTTCTCACTAGACAGGGAGAAAGAAAAAGGTCTAAAAAACGTCTGTATCGAAATAACAAACAAAACAAAAAACCAAAAAACAAACCCCAAGATGAGGCATGGCGGCGCATGTCTTTACATCCTAGGCTCCAAAGCTACAGAGAAACCTGTCTCAAAAAACAAACAACAACAACAACAATGTATGCAGGGCTGGAGAGTACGGCTCAGAGGTTAAGAGCACTGACTGCTCTTCCAGAGGTCCTGAGTTCAAGACCCAGCAACCACATGGTGGCTCACAACCATCTGTAACAGATCTGGTGCCCTCTTCTGGTCTTCAGACAAAACATTGTATACATAATAATAAATAAATTATAAAAAATGTATACACATGGCTCCTCTTGGTTCCAACCCTTCATAGGTGGGAACAGGTAGCATTTGGGCTGGTTTGCTTTTAGCTAAGGGGGATGGTAGTGAACAAACCTGAGACTATTTTCTACCAGTCTTGATTATCAGCCTCTTCTTTTGTCCCTTCCAGAAAAAAAATAGATATTCCCAATGCAGGGAGTGGAGTTCATTCAGTCTAGTTCTGTTGCTTGTAGTGTGTGGTTCCTAAAAATCTTTAAAATCTTGGTCTAACCGATATGAGAGGCCAACATGAGATTCACACCTCCCCTCTCCAGGTGAGAGTCCTGACTTCAGAGTGAACATGAGATGTACACCTACCTCCCCCAGGTGAGAGTCTCCCACAGGTCCTTTGGTCTCAGGATTAACAATAACAACTTTTACTCCAGGTAAGATCTAAAAATCAAAGGAGAAATACAAATGCTCAGTTTCAGTCAAAGCTCCCAGCTCTGACGTGACTTCACTTACTGTCAAAAGCCTATCTAGCATGCCTGAGGACTGGCTTCAACCCCCAGGCCCGCAAAATAACCAATGACCTCTAGGACCTGAGCCTTTACCTCTAGGGACTAAAATGGCAGGAGCCGCCATTACTCAAGGTCCCTGATGTGCTTTCCTGCTTGTCCCTGGTCATTCTTCCTCATTTTGGTTGAGACCCAAGGACCAATAAGTTTCCACTCTCCAACTTAAGCAGACGCAGGCTGCCATCTCTTCAGAGGATGAAAAACTTCTGCCCAGAGTCACAACAGTGAGACTGGTACCCTTCTGGGTAAATCCTCTCCAAAGTTAAAACAGCAGGGGAGCCCACCTGGAGAGCACACCAGGCTGGGGAGCTGCAGTAGCGAGAACACAGAGAAGGACCTCATGCCCTAGCATCTTCAGGAGGGAAAAGAAACTAAGTGCTGATGAGCAAACGGCTCAGGCTTTCCAGAAGATTTATCTGGGGTCAGGACTGTAGCTCAGCAGTAAGCTGCTTACTTAGTATGTACAGGACCTAGCTAGGCAAAAAGAAAGGTGGGGCTTGGCCGGCCATTCTGTTAGGTTGAAATTGTTAGGTTGATGGCTGGAGAGATGGCTCAGAGGTTAAGAGCATTGCCTGTTCTTCCAAAGGTCCTGATTTCAATTCCCATCACCACATAGTGGCTCACAACCATCTGTAATGAGATCTGGTGTCCCTCTTCTGGCCTGCAGACATACACACAGACAGAATATTGTATATATAATAAATAAATAGCCGGGCGGTGGTGGTGCACCTTTAATCCCAGCACTCGGGAGGCAGAGGCAAGGCGGATCTCTGAGTTCGAGGCCAGCTGGTCTACAAGAGCTAGTTCCAAGACAGGCTCTAGAAACTACAGGGAAACCCTGTCCGAAAAAACCTAATAAATAAATAAATAAATAAATAAATAAATAAATAAATAATATTTTTTAAGAAATTTGTTAGGTTTGGGTCTCTAACGTCCGAGACTGGCTACCAGGGCGTAAATATCTAAAAGTCTGGAGGAAGGGAATGAAAGGACAGTTCCCTGGAGTCTCAGCCTGCCCTCATGACATGGCATTCCTGAAGACTGTGCACCCAACTGCAGACATGGGGCAGTTATGGCACAGCCCACACAAGCAGTTCACACAGCAGAAACACTAAAGTCGGCTTCCTCTCGGGTGACATCTGCTGGACAGATTAAGTAAGATCTCCTTTGACTTTCTCTTCTGTCCGTGCCTCACAATTCCCAGGAGGAACCTTGAGAGGTTATCCAGAGGGACAATGTGGACGGGGGAGATGCTGAGGACGGGGATGAAGTGGTGAAGTGGTGAAGGATGCTCCCTGCACAGGCACAGCTGCTCTGCTCCCACAGTCGGCACCTCCTGACTTGCCTTTCAACTTTGATGTTTACATAGAACTGACTTTTTACGTGCTGCTTATCTATGCACTTGTACACAATGAACACGTTTCGCTCTTTTATCAGTAAGAATGGCAGGCCATGGGGTTTAAAACAATATGGAGATGAGTGCATATCTGTCTTCACGACAATGTACACTGAATAAAGCCATCCACGTAGATGAGACTGTGGAATTAACCTTAGGCTCTCCCTCAAGTTTCAGCCTACCCTCCCCCAGCAGCTGGCAGAATAGAGTACCTTTCCAGACTCGGAGAGCAGGAGGCTCTGGGGGGCACCCCGTTCCACAAGTCGGACCCTGCAGAGAAACAGCAGTTAATGTATGCAGTCTTTCTAAAGCTGGGTTCACCACTATGGCTGCCTCCCCAAGCCTCTAAGTGGCACCATCTGTTCCCAGCAGGGCTTGCTTACACTCTGCACTTTTTTGTTGTTGTTGTTTTGTTTTGTTTGTTTTGTTTGTTTGTTTGAGACAGGGTTTCTCTGTGTAACAGTCCTGCCTGGAAACTACCATCTGTAGACCAGGCAGGCCTCAAACTCACTGAGATCCACCTGACTCTGCATCCCGAGAATTAGGATTAAAGGTGTGCGCCACCACCGCCCGACTCACTCTGCATTCTTGGTGCTATACAAGTCTTTGGAGAAGAGGGGCAAACCTCTCCAGTGCAAGAATGCTGCAGAAGCATGAGGACATGCGTATCAGCCTCAGCATCACAGAAGAAGCCAAGTGTGCTGGCGTGTGCTTGTGACCCCAGTGCTGGGAAGTGGAGACCAGTGTATCCACGGCACTAGCCAGCTTAGCAGGATTGGTAAGCCACAGGTCTCAGACAGAGAGCCTTGTCTCACAAAACAAGGTGCATGCTCCTTGAGTAAATGAGTAACAGTACCTGGTGTTGTCTTCTGGCCTGCACAGACATACAGACACACACGCCTAATCACCATGGTGCAGCCTAGTGTATACCTGGGTACACTAGGAACCAGCCACCAGCCTGGCGTGCAGAGGACTCAGTATCTTAGTGTGCACTGTGAGACAGAGTTAAAATCTTCTGGGCTGGGGAAGAGCTGGCTTTACAACCCTGGAGTCAGATGCAGTGCTGTTTCAGAGACCCTGTCCTGCTGCATTTATCATTGTTCTCATCTTTATCTTTAAACTGCAGAGCAAAGACACTTTTTTTTTAAATGTAGACAGAGACTTTCTGTATCTCTCTGGCTGTCCTGGAACTCACTATGTAGACCAGGCTGGCATGAAACTCTCAGAGATCTGCCTGCCTCTGATTAAAGGCATGCACCACCATGCCCAGGTCCCACAAAAGTATTTTTATATAGCTAGGAATGAAGATTACATTTTAATTACAGAACAATGCAACAAGCCATGCCTGGTCCACACGCCTGTAATAATCTAGCAGAATGAGAGGCAGGAAGATGACTGTAAATCTGAGGCCATCTTAGGCTACCTAACAAACTGGCATTTCAAAACCCTATCCCAATGCCGGGCGTGGTGGCGCACACCTTTAATCCCAGCACTCGGGAGGCAGAGGCAGGCGGATTTCTGAGTTCGAGGCCAGCCTGGTCTATAAGAGCTAGTTCCAGGACAGGCTCTGGAAACTACAGAGAAACCCTGTCTCGAAAAACAACAACAACAACAAATCAAACCCTATCCCACCCCTTTGGGTGGAAACAAA
The DNA here is from genome assembly GCF_903992535.2 of Arvicola amphibius. NCBI lineage: Eukaryota > Metazoa > Chordata > Mammalia > Rodentia > Cricetidae > Arvicola > Arvicola amphibius. Next base: position 58,885,199 of record NC_052055.2, on the reverse strand, counting down.
CAAACAAACAAACAAACAAAATAAAAATGAAAACAAAAACCCACCAAATGCCAATGAAGCTTTCTTTTATAAGAAAAAATTCTATCATTTATTAATAATAGACATGAATCCTTTCCCTTCCTCTACCAGCCCTAGAAATCCAGACACGAAGAGGACAGGGTGCTGACCCTGAGGCCGAGCCCTTTGCTCACCATACCTGTCATGTCTCAGCGACTTCAGGTCTACATACACAGTCGTCGGATCAGGCCCTGAGGTTCCCTAAAGAAGAACAAACCAGCACATGTTTATTTAAGGCTGAATAAGCGGCCTCTGTACCACATCTCACAGAAGCAAGGAGGCCCCTGAAACCTTCACTCTGGCAAAGCCAGAAAATGGGGAACCTTGCCCTGGCATCCTTAGATGTCTCTGAAGCAATGGAACAATAGCAAATGCAGGGGGTTTTCCTGCGCAGGTGCAGGGCTCAGAGTAGGGACGAGAGAAGCCACCATGCCAAAACAGATGGGAGCAAGGGACACAATGAGATTCCACAGGAAAGTATCGTGACACTTCCTGCAAGCCACTTGACCATGGTCACAGGAGCCCTCCAAGTCTTGGCCACCTTCTTTCTCTCTTGTCCTTGCACTTACTGACCTCAGGAGCCTCCAAGCAGCATGAAATCAGACTGTTCTAGACCCACCAAGAACAACAGGGCAAAAGAATAGATGCAGGTTGATTTTTAAAAGGCAAAATATGTAGGAGACAGGAAAAAAAGAAGGCTACGCTATGTATTAGCTGGGCTTGGTGGTATACACGTTTAATCTGCACTCAAGAGGCAGAGACACGTGGAACTGGATCTCTGAGTTCAAGGCTGGCCTGGCCTACAAAGAAAGTTCAAGGGCAGCCAGGGCTACACAGAGAAACCCTGTCTCAGGGAAAAAAAAAAAAAAAGAGGCTGTATACTGTATATTAATTACTAAAATGCAAGCAGGACTTAGAGAAGCTCCCGGAGCACTTCAGACCAGGAGAAAGCATCACTCTGGAGCCTGCTGGCCCACTGCACTAGCAGCAAGAATGAGCTCACGGAGTCACCTGTAAACATATTGCTACGTTGACTCTGGAGCCGAACGTGGTGCTGACAGCTCGAGGGGACAGGCCGATGTCTTTAAAGAGTTTGGAGAAGGACTGCTGCAGGGTGATGCGCGGCCGCTCCTCTGCGACCACCACACAGGTCCTGATGCAGGAGAGGTTGATCCCCCTGGTCTGGAAGAAACATGGTTAGGAAGATCCCTTTTTGCTCAGGAAAAGCCAAGAGCTACTTTCTCAGCCCAGAAATGGAGAAAGGCAGCTTCAGAAAGGAAATGCTAAAACCCCTTCCATAGTCAATCACCCACGGGGACATCTGTTGTGCTCTGTGTCTGCTGTGATAGGGTTGGGGTTGGGTAGAAAAGCACTAGTCATTGCCCGAAACCCCGAACTCAAGTTTTTCTTTCTTTGGTAATGTATTTCTGGTCCTGCCCACTTTCCCTCATGTTTCTCCTCATTTATTAGGACCTTGGACACTAGCTTTCTACCTCTTGTTTTAGTTCTTGGGGTCCTGTTTCTCCATTAAAGAGAATTTAGTACTTGACTTCCTCACACATGGTCACACACATAAGCCCTTTTCTTTAGGAACTACCCAACCGGGCTGGAGAGATGGCTCAGCAGTTAAGAGCACTGACTGCTCTTCCAGAGGACCCGGGTTCAATTCCCAGCACCCACATGGCAGCTCACAACTGTCTGAAAATGCAGTTCCACGAGATCTGACACCTTCACACCAATGTACATAAAGCTAAATAAATCATTAAAAAAATTTAAAAAATTGAAAAAAAAAAGGAAGTACCCAACCTCCAGTATTCTGAGGTTTTCATTTTACTGGGAAGAAAAAAAATCTATCGGAGGTGAGTTTCCCATACTATTATATAAATAGATCCCCACCCCTCCACAAAGAATAAAATTAGGCTTTGAAAGAATGCACTAAATTAAGGAAGAGTAAAGTTCAACTCTCTGATCTTTACAAAATAGCTTCCCAGTCATCTGGCTAGAAAGAAGACAAAGCCCTGGCCTTCATCAAGCCTCTTAGGACATCACTTGCTGGGGCTGCTCCTCACCTTTAGCACCTCCACTTGGTTCCCCAGCCCTTTAGTGCAGAGCTCCATCACGGAGTAGGAGCAGAAAGTGTCCCTTATCTTGTACTGGTTGACGGTGGCGAGCCAGAGGAAAAGGTTGTTCTCCAGCTCCAGAGGAGGAATCAAGACGGACTGGTGCCCGGAGTAGACACTGCAAAGAATAAGTGGAGAGCTGACGTGCGCTCACTTTCTGCATCTTTGAGCACCAGCAGGGCAGAGGCAGCAGAGGGCCACGTTAGGGACAAGGCTGACCATTCATCCTATTTCTGCACGACTCACGAAACATGTGACCACAAAAGCAAAGTAGGCTACTACGGTAGGACAAGCCAAGAGCACAGGATAAAGACAAAGCACTCAAACTGAGAAAGTTGGGAGCACTCCAGAACAAGTGTCCAGAAGTGGGAAGGCATAGGAAAAGCATGTAGGCAGAGAAGTGTAGGGCATGCGTACCACTCCTGGAGCAGAGTGCAGGAGGGAGACCAGGAAGGCTGCAGCAGCCGTGAAAGGCCTCACATGAAGTGTAGCTCTAAGCTGCTATAAAACCACGGCATAGGTTGGAGCTGGAGCCACTGAAGGCTGGGAGACGGTTGGACGGGCTGCAGAGTCTGGGCAAGGGATGGTGACAGATGAATCCCAACAGTGCAGCAAGAGAAAACGAAAGGAATGTGGAGTCGCGGAGAAGACCTACAGCCAGGACATCTAACCTCTAAACTCAGTATCACCAAGAGTCCAGCAACACCAGAATTGGGGTCTGGATCAATGCAGTCCAGAAGGCCTCATCAGCTTTTTCTTCGATGTACAATGGGTAATTTGCCAGGGTATAAAAATACAATAATCCCTCTAGCCCACAAGAGGAGACCTTGATCTCATGGTCAACCTTCCATTTTAGTCTCCTGCTAGACTCACAGGATCAAGCCATCGTACCTCATTCTGTTGTTGTTTGTTTCTTTTCCTTTTTAAAGGAGACTTGTATTTATTTATTTTAGTTTTTCAGGACAGTTTCTCTGGGTAGCCCTGGCTGTCCTGGAACTATCTTTTGTAAACTAGGCTGGTCTCAAACTCACAGAGATCCACCTGCATCTGCCTTCTGAGTGCCACGATTAAAGGTGTGTGCCACCACTACCTGGCTATTTTTATGTGCATGAGTATTTTGTTTGAATGTACACAAGTGTATCATGTGTGCTGTGGGAGTCAGAAGCAGCAGTTCTCTGGGAACTGGAGCCACAGAGTCTTTTGCAAGAGCAGCAAGGGCTTTTAGCCACAGAGCCATCCTCCCCAGTCAGTTCTCTTCCTTTTACAGGCTTGGTCTTGTTATAAACCATGCTTGCCTTATGATTCTCTTGCCTTAGCCCCTAGGATTATAGGTAGACATTCTTGGTCTTGTTGAAATGTTCCAAGACCCAGAAGTGACTTTAAGGCATAGATGGGTAATAGGAACAACTGAACCAATGCACATTACATGTAACTGGCAGAGGAAGTTAAAGATGACACCCACATTCTCCTTTGGCCCTGTGGACAGCCATACCCAAATGAAGACAGGGACACAGAAGGAAGATGCTAAAGAGACAGGCACTTGGAAGCATTCTTGGCATCTCTACAGGAAGTGAAAATTCAGGCTTGAGATGTGGTTTTCTGGCAGGCAGTGAAAAGAGCAGAGACTTGCCAGTCCTCAGGAAGTAAACTGGTCAAGGCAAACTGCTGCGTTCCAGCCATATGATGTCACTGCATCCCACCATGCCCTCCTGCCCAGCCTAGGGAGTGTCCTGCTGTCAACACTGCATCCCACCATGCCCTCCTGCCCAGCCTAGGGCGCGTCCTGCTGTCAAATGTCAGACGTCACCTGGAAATCATCCTTCTACAACTAGGATTACAGGATGGGACAGAAAGCAGGCAACAGAACACTGCCATGTTATAGAAGGCAGAAAACTAAATGGGGAGAATAAAAACAGCAATCACATAAAACTAAACAAACATCAGAAATACAAAAGGTGCTCATATTTCAGAAACAGCAGCATTTTACTAAAGTTAACTAAACCGAGAAAGCGAAAGGGAGGAGGAGATGGCCACAGCCCCAAACCCACAGGCAGGCTTCCCCCTCCTACCTGCAGAGACACCAGAGTGCAAAGCCAAGTCCGCAGTACGGGTCGAGACAGATGGCGATCTGCCGGGAGGAGTACAGCTCACACTGGAGCTTGACGGCTCTACAGAGAGCACTGACGGCAGAGTGCGACATCTGCAAAGCAAGGGGCACACACGGATGCAGCTGGCACCCCACAGGCACAGGAACTGCCCTGACCAGCTTTAGCCCCCAAACTCTCCATATGATGTGTGGATTCCACTGCTTCATAGCCTAGCCTAAGTAGAAACTAGGAAGATGGATTTCTACTCTGCAGCTGACACAGTCTCACGGGACCTGAACCAATGGCTGCACATACTCTAGCTAGAGCTCTTACTATCTGTAGCATGTGTACGCACAGCACTTCACAGTGCAAATCCTTTGAGATAACTTTCTCCGGAAGAGCCAGTGCTCAGATTTAAATATAGCCCTCCAGCCACTGGCCTCTGGTGCAGCCGGCTGCCTCCACAGCAGAGGTCAGCCCACTGTGGCCTGGCATCTCACCAGCAGAGTGAGACCGGTTTACCTTTACTCCTGTAAGCATGCCAGTTGTGGAGACACTAAAATCGAGATATGCCAACATCTCAGGAGTGGGTGGTTTATACAGCTGAGGTAACCGTTTCCTGGGTAAGTCATCTGCAATGCAAAGAAGAAAGCTGATGTAAAGCAGACGTGCTGGAACACAGAAACCATTGTGTGAGGTCTCAACTTCTGGCATCTAACCCAGCAGCTCACTATTGTCACCCTCAAATGCAAGAGGCCATGATGCCACTAGGTAAAGGTCACCTGCAACGCCACAGCCAACAAATTCATTTGCAGATGTCTCGATGGTAACATCTTGGAAAAGGCAGGGTGCTGGTGTTCAATCCCAGAGGTCAACTATGTCACCAGCTCTGTGTCCCTGGGGTTACTTGACATCTTTTTCCTTTTCTTTAAAACAGATCTCCAAATACCTACCTTCATTGGTTACTGGAAATTTAACTCACATCAACCACGCAAAAAAAAAAAAAATTTTTTAAAGATTTGTTTATGTATACAGTGTTCTGCCTGCATGTATTCCTGCAGGCCAGAAGAGGGCACCAGACCTCATTACAGACAGTTGTAAGCTACCAAGTGGTTGCTGGGAATTGAACTCAGGAAGAGCAGTCAGTGCTTTTAACCACCGAGCCATCTCTCCAGCCTTAAAATTTTATGTTTATTTATTTTATGTGTATGTGTGTGACCCTAAGTGTATGTAGGAGTAACATATGCATGCTGGAGCCTCTTGACGAAGTCGGAAGAGACAAGAATCCCACTGGAATAGGTGGCTGTGAGCTGCCATGTCAGCTGGGAACTGAACCTGGGACCTCTGCAAGAGCAGCCAGTACTCTAACCTCTGAGCCATCTAACTCCCACATGAAGCACTTTTAAAATAACAATTGTGTATAGACTCAAGATGTATTAATTATTGTTATGTTCTTTCCCATTAAAGCATATCACTTACAGACTAGTGTGTTGACTGTTAACCTGACAGGATCTGGAATCACCTGGAGACAGCCTCTAGGCACATACATGGGGGCATTATTTGTATCAGGTTAGCCTTGGCCTCAAACTCACAGAGTTCTGCCAGTTTCTGCATCCCAAGTGCTGTGATTAAAGGTGTGTGTGGCCACCACTGCTGGGCAAAGGATAATCCTGATTAGGGTAACTGAGCTCAGATATGGTGCCTATTGGAGAACGGCACCGTATGTGAGTTTGGTTCCTGAACCACATAAAAAGGAGAAGGCTAGCCGCAGGTGATCATTTGTTGCTCTCTTCCTCCCCAGCCCCTGCTGCCTGGACTTCCCACCACGACACTGCACCCTGAGCTGTGGGCAGAACCACCCTTTCACTCCTTATGCTGCTTCTGCATGGTATTTTACTACAGCTCCCTCCTCTAGAATGTGGAACTCTTTCCTTGCACTCATTTAAAACACCTCTTGCTGTGCTGGGGACAAAGAACAATTGCCTGACATTCACAGAGTCCTGAGCAGGGCTCACTTCCGGGACTCCAGAAAACTAGATATGGTAGGATAGCTTGCCCTTATCCCAGATTTTTCAAGTCAAAACCAAGAATATCAAGATGTCTCTAGCTCAACTATGCCCCTTGGTGGTCCTTTGGTTTCTGGATTAAGAAACAATCGTGAATTTTCAATCTCCATGTCACTGGGTGGCTATCTCTGGTTATGTGTTACCACGATGGCCCCACACTACAGTTGGGCATTATACCAAGCTCTACGTGCCTCATTTTATATTTTTGTCCAACCTGGAGAGGATTCTCAAGAGCAGCAGGAATACTTAAGCCCTGTCTAAGTGTAGAATCCCCACTCTTCCTGTCCCACCAGTCCTCCAGCTATTCCCATATCTGAATCGGATTGAATATCACCTAAAATTCATGTACAATCTTTTTTTTTTCCCCTCCTGTTTTCAAGACAGAGTTTCTCTGTATAACAGCCCTGGCTGTCCTGGAACTCACTTGCTGGCCTCAAACTCACAGAAATCCTCTTGTTTCTAACTCCCAAGTGCTTGGATTAAAGTCATTTGCCACCACTGCCCAATTAAATAAAGTACCCCCCCCTTACCCAAGACAGGGTTTCTGTGTGTAATAGTCCTGGTTGTCCTGGAACTAGTTCTTATAGACCAGGCTGGCCTTGAACTCACAGAGATCAGCCTGCCACTGCCTCCCAAGTGCTGGGATTAAAGACACATGCCACCAACGCCTGGCTAACATTCTGGTTTTCATATCGTATCACATTGGATAATTTGATATTTTGAGGTATAGCAACAGTATTTTAGAATGGGGTTACATAGCAATTTATGAATCTCAAGATAGAGCCAAGGTCTTCTAACTTCTAGTCCCTTGTTGTTTAAATTACAACACATCTACAAGTCAAGGGTCAGGCTGTCTTAACAGTGTGTGTGTGTGTGTGTGTGTGTGTGTGTACATGTTTAAGTGTGTGTGTATGTGTCTATGTGCCACTGGAGGCCAGAGGTTAACCTTGGGTGTCACTTCTCAGGAGTCATCCCCCTTGTTTTTCTGAGACAGGGTCTCTCTCTCTCTCTCTCTCTCTCTCTCTCACTAGGACCTGGGGCTTCCCACTTAGGCTAGACTGGCCAGCAAGCTCTAGGGTGCTGTCTCCAGACCTCTGTGCCGAGTTGTTTATGTGGTTCCTGGAGATCAAAGGGAGCTCCTCACTCCCACAGCTACCAACTGAACTACCTCTCCAGCACGTCTCATGTATCTGGCGATAAAATATAACCAGATACAGATACCTTCGGAGGATACCAACACATTGCCAAAACACCATTTGCCTTTCCCCTCCCGACCCTGAGACAGGGTCTTATGCTGTGGCAAGGACTGGGCTTGAATTAATAATCCTCCTGCCTCAGTCTCTAGAGTCCTGAGATTATAGATACAGCAATCACATCCAGCAAGATACTCTGTTTGGAGAGCACTTAGCATATGATGGGCTGGCTCTTGGGCGTGGCTTGACTGTGTCCAGCATGTTGGTAGTACACACGGGGTATCTGGCTTTGTTCCGTGTCAGCAGACAATGAAGGTGTCAGAACACCAAAGCTGTGCAAATGTGAGATTCTAGGAAACCTCTGGTAGTGAATAGTAGCAGCTCAGGACAACTCCTTTCACCTGTGTCAATGATGGTTGGCCAGGTTTTCACATCCACAGCTGCTGCTGCCTCTCGAGACTTCAGCAACCTCATCAGAGTCTGAGTGGTGAGAATACACGCTGCTTTGCTGACCTAGAAACAAAGGGACAGCAGTAAATACCAGAAGGCTTAGCGCTGGCCGCTGCTAGAAGTAGCTAGAAGTAGCTTGCTCACCATACCAGCCAGGGTTGTTTCATTCTTTCCCCCTTGTGTTTTTATTTCTGAAAATGTGTCATGCTTAATTCTCCCAGGCATTTTTAACAGGGGCTGCTGCCTACAACGGTCATACTCTCAAGAAGGACACTGAAATCCTAATCTTCGTAAAGACCTAATAAACCAAGATATGAACTCTGTAGTGCTTAGGGAATGGGAGGAGATATTGGGCACACCCAGAATTGGTGTGTACAATACAGACCTATGGTGCACACCGATCTGGCCATGGATCCAGACCTAAGTGCCCACACAAATGAGCTCTGTTCAGCTATGCAGGGAAGAGCAAAATGACCTACTTTCACCCACAAAGTGCGTCAACAGAAAGAAACTCCCAGCGCTTCCCCAGGCCTCTCTGTACGAGCTAACAAGGACATTTTTACTGAATTAAAATGTAATGAAATCATCTGTGATGAGCATGGCTCTGTGCTGTGGCTGAAGCTGCTGACACAGCAGCAGCTCCTGGAGAGACAAATGCCAGTCAGTGTGCTGGCCCGGGCTGCCTTCTGTTAAAGGCCTCAGAATATGACACAATAGAAATTTATTCAATTTCAATTCTCATATATTGTAAAACTTTCTATCAACCCCAGGACAAAATTCAGGGCATTTTGTTGGTTCTGGTGTTGCTAAGGCTTAACAAGCTCTCAAGCACTGAGCCATATCCCAGCCCTGCACAGCTTTTTAAAGTTCCATCTTTATTTTTTTCTCGAAACTCCATATGCAAATGCACTGTCTTGATTATGTCCACCTCACCATCTCCTCCAAGTCCCTTTATCTAATCTCCCTCCCAATTTCATGCCCTTTCTATAATTTCTAATTAATTAGTTATTTCCCCCCTGAGACAGGTTTCTCTGTAGCTTGGGAGCCTGTCCTGCAACTGGCTCTAGTAGCTGGCCTCGATCTCACAGAGATCCGCCTTCCTCTGCCTCCTGAGAGCTGGGATTAAAGGTGTGCACGACCAACACTGCCCAGCTAATTAACTTACTTTTAAGCTACTGAGTTCAGCTAGTGCTGCCCATCTGCACACAGGCATGGGTCAACCACTGGGACATGGGAACCTATCAGTGGCCACACTCCTAAAGAAATGTAACTTCCATTCCTCTGGCAGCCATCAACTTCTCAGCTGGGGTGGAGCCCAGGGAGCCCCTCCCCCTGAAAGACTCTAAATGCATTTGTAAGCCCCCTCAACCCTAAGACATTTTTCTAAAACCTTACACACACTCTCTCTTGGAAACGGGACAGTCGCCCACACACACACATGCAGGACTACTCATCCTCCTGTGTCCTTGTGAATAATCTTCAAACATAACTCCATTCTGGGAATTGAGGCAAATACAACCCACAGATGTTGACTCAGCTCCTGATGTACTGATTTAGTCACTGGACCAAGGTCAGGATGGACCACAGATGCTTCCCTTATCTCACCTGACCACACAGCTATTCTCTTGCCCTGGAATAGACCAATCACTGCTGGTCCCTTTGAATAAGCCAATCCAGTAAGTTGGAAAACAACTTTCAGGTTCCCCCCACCTTGTGTCTGTGGCTTTTTGCTTTAAAAGATGGACTGTAACAGCTATCAGATGTCCTTCATATCCCAACTCTGAAGGGCCCTGTCATGACAGAATAAAAATCCTCTTGCTTTTGCATCAATTATGCCCGTGTGACTGGTGACTGGAGCAACTCCTCCCTGATGTTTGGACTTCTAGTCCAACACCCCGACATACCTTTTAATGCTAAATATAAAAAATTAACCCAAAGTGACCTGACTGGGAGGACTTGACATGCAAAATTACACTGGTTCTTGTGCAGTGAAAACAAGTCAGCCAGATCATCCCTCGTTTTGAGAAGGGAGGAGGGCGAGCTTTATGGGAAATCACTCAGCCCTCTCTACTCTACTGACAGGCACCGTCCCAACCCTCGACCATGGCTCTCCCATTCACTGAACGATCATCACCACTTTGGCCAGAAAAGGGAACAGCTGTTAGTCTGGTTTTGTTTGCCTGTTTATTTTTTGTTTCGGACATAGACTCTCTACGTAGCCCAGGCTAGCCTACAACTCTCATTTGTACATCTACCTCCTGAGTGCTGGGACCACAGACACATACCATACCACACTAAGCTGGGAGACTTTTTAGGAGAAAAATTTGACAATTTGGCACTACATAACAAGAAGTTATTGGGGTTCCTAGCTGTCTGAATGTGATTCTATGAAATGGGGCAGACACAGATACAGAAGGAACTTACATCAACGATCATGCGCACCGTGGGCAATGTGGCAGTGAGGTTCTGAGCATGGGGGGGGCGCACAGTCACAGGTACACACCCTGCGTATAGGCAGCCATAGAATGCAGCGATTAACTCGATGCCTGCAAGACAGAGGGCACTGTCAGGGGAGTCACTTAGCCGCTGCTACTGCAAGAAACTGAACCCAGAGTCTCTAGTCATGTGACAGGTGGGTGAGCTAGTTATTCATCTGGTGTTGAGTTTGTTTTGTTTTTGTTTTTTCAAGACAGGGTTTCTTTGTGTAACAGTTCTGGATGTTCTAGAACTCTCTCTGTAGATCAGACTGGCCTTGAATTCACGGAGATCCGCCTGTCTCTGCCTCACAAGTAGTGGGATTAAAGGCCACGCCACTCAGCTTCATCTGGTTTTGACACAGTCTCTCAAGCACTGAAATTACAGGTGAGCATCACCATACCTGGCTCATGTGCATTAGTTGACCACAATTCAAACAAAACCCTGACAGGATAAATTCCAATAATTAAGAAAAATAGTAAGTCTGGCATTACTGGGTGGTGGTGGCGCACACCTTCAATCCCAGCACTCCTGGAAGATAGAGGCAGGCGGATCTCTGTGAGTTCAAAGCCAGCCTGGTCTACAGAGTGAGTTTCAGGACAGTCAGAAATACACAAGAGGAACCCTATCAAAAACTAAAAAGTCTGGCATGGTGGCTCACACTTGGTATTTGAGAGGTTGACGCAGGCATATTGCCAAGGGTTCAAGATCAGCCCGGACTTCATAGTGATAGTTAAAAGCCAGTCTGACCATCTTTAAAACAACAACAACAATAACTAAATACAAAAGAAGGAAGCATATTAAACCATTTAAACTATATAAAGAGGCCCATGAAACAAGGAAGGAATATATACACAAAAATATATTTGGGTGGTCCAGCAATCAAACCCAGAGCTGTGACAGGGCTAGCAAGTGCCATGCCTCTGAGCTGCATCCTCAAGCTGAGACGTGAGCTCTTAGAAGATGTTTATTTTCTATTACTGAGGAAACTGGCTGCAGAAATCAAGGATTTTAACTAAGAAATAAGGACAGGGAGAAACTGTCAAGCTTTCCTTGTACAAAGGCTTTTGCAGAAAAAGCAACTGGATTTCTTTCTTTCTTTTTTTTTTCTTTTTTGAGACAGGGTTTCTCTGTAGCTTTGGAACTAGCTCTTGTAGACCAGGCTGGCCTCAAACTCACAGAGATCTGCCTGCCTCTGCCTCCCGAGTGCTAGAATTAAAGGCATGTGCTACCACCACCCAGCGAAACTGGATTTCTTAGACACTGTGGGTCAACAAGTGCAGCTTGGGGGCCTCAGGAAGTGCTGGGGACCTGTCACCTCATTACTGACAGATGGAACACACAGGACACACCCCTCCTAGAGCAGATGGTCTTCTAGGCATTCTTAGTGTTCACACAAATGAACAGTGTAGAAAGAACAACAGAAAAAGTGGAGGAGAAGGGAGAAAAGACCAGGAAAGGGTGAAATGGAGCACTGGGGACAGAGTACCAACAAATCCTGGGTGCACCAGTGAGGGGAGAGAAGGGACACAGAAGGGGAATGCAAATATCTTTGTTTTTCTTGTGTCAATCTTTCAATTCAAATATTTCACTTAGAGCCGGGCAGTGGTGGAGCCTTTAACATCAGCAGTCAGGAGTTAGAGAAAGGCGGATCTCTGTGAGTTCAAGGCCAGTGTGGTCTACAGTTCCAGGAGACTCCAGTGCTACATAGAGAAACTCGGTCTGTGAACAAACTCCACCCCCTAAAAAATTTTTCCCCTTAGAATTCTGACTATTGTGCTAGTGAGACAGCTCAGCAGGCAAGAGCGCATGCTATGCACACCTCTGTCCTGAGCTGACACTAGTGTGCGCAAACGCAGGTAGAGGCTGGAGCTGGCTGTCCTCCTCCACTGTGCTCTACCTTTTCAAAACATTTGTGCGTGCATGTGTGTTGGGGGAGAGCTGTTTGTGTTGGATGCTCCGAGACGACCAATAGAGTCCGACCTCGGTTTGGAGAGCGGAGTTCACATTCAGCTGGCTGAGATGGACCAAAGAGTTTCCTGGAAGACTCAGAGGGAGATAGAAGGGCACACGGGGAGGAATAGGAGTGGGAAGTGGAGAGGAGGAAAATAGTGTTTCAGTTGTTCTGTAGATCTCTCGTTTAGTCCCTAATATTCACCCCCAAGTTTTATATTTTAATAAAACGATAAAAAGAATCACAACATCTGGCATTCCATGTTGCACCAGCTCCCAAATCAAGACACAGAGACTTATTATTATATATGAAAACTCAGCCTTAGCTTAGGCTTGTTTCTAACTAGCTCTTATAACTTAAATTAACCAATTTCTACTAATCTACGTGCTGCCATGTGGCTCGTAACTTTTACTTTCCTTTCTGTGTTCTCGTGTCTCTCCCACACATAAATTCCTTCTCTTCTCTCTGCCCAGAAGTCCTGTCTATTCTCTCCTGTCTAGCTATCGGCCATTCAGCTTCTTTCTTTCTTTCCTTCCTTCTTTTTTAATTTTTTGAGACAGGGTTTCTCTGTGTAGCTTTGGAGCCTGTCCTGGCACTCCCTCTGTAGACCAGGCTGGCCTTGAACCAGCTCTTGTAGAGCAGGCTGGCCTCGAACTCACAGAGATCCACCTGCTTCTGCTTCCCAAGTGCTGAGATTAAAGGTGTGCACTACTACCGTCCAACTATTCAGCTATTTATTAAACCAATCAGAAGGTGTCTTGGAAGAGACACATCTTCACATTGTACAAAATGATTATTCTACAACATGAGTGTCTATGTCTAAGCATGTACTTGTGCATGTGTGTGTCTGTGCCTAGGCATGTACCTGTGTATGTGTGTGTGCCTAAGCATGTACATGTGTGTGTGTCTGTGTCTAAGCATGAAACTGTGTATGTGGATGTCTGTCTAAGCATATACCTGTGTATGTGGATGTCTGTGTCTAAGCATGTACCTTCTGTATGTGGATGTCAGTGTCTAAGCATATACCTGTGTATGTGTGTGTCTGTGTCTAAGCATGTACCTGTGTATGTGGATATCTGTGTCTAAGCATGTACCTGTGTATGTGGATGTCTGTGTCTAAGCATGTACCTGTGTATATGGATGTCTGTGTCTAAGCATGTACCTGTGTATGTGGATACCTGTGTCTAAGCATGTACCTTGTGTATGTGGATGTCAGTGATTAAGCATGTACCTGTGTATGTGTGTGTCTGTGTCTAAGCATGTACCTGTGTATGTGGATGTCTGTATTTAAGCAGGTACCTATGTGTGTAGATGTCTGCAGAAGCCAAAACAGAGCATCGAACCTGGAATTACAGGTGGTTGTAAGGCACTAAGTTGAGAACTGACTCTGGTCCCCTGGAAAAGTAGCTAGAATTCAACTGATGATACATCTCTCTGGCCTCTTTACCTTATATTTTGAGATAAGTTCTTTCACTAGACGAGATGGTCACAGAGCTTGAGGGACCCACCTGTCTCTGCCTCTGCAAGGTTAGGACTGCTGGTGCATACCACCATGCCAGGATTTTTTTTAAGTTTTTATTTTTTTTTAGTACTTATTTATTTGTTTATTTATTTAGTAGACAATATTCTGTCTGTGTGTATGCCTGTAGGCCAGAAGAGGGCACCAGACTCCATTACAGATGGCTGTGAGCCACCATGTGGTTGCTGGGAATTGAACTCAGGACCTTTGGAAGAGCAGGCAATGCTCTTAACTGCTGAGCCCCCGAATTTTTTTTTAATATAAACTTACTTATTTAGTATATGTGTATCTGTGTGTGTATGTGTGATATGTATGTGTACATATGGAGGTTAGAGGCCAACTTTGGGAACTGCTTCTCTCCTACTACCTTGAGTTCCTGGGATCAACATCAGGTCATGAGGCACGACAAGCACTTTACCCACTAAGCTCCTTCACTGAACAAGCCTCACTTTGGATATGGATGCTGGGGCTCTAAACCCAGGGCCTCATGCTTTTGTAGCAATCACTTAACCTACTGAGCTTTCTCCTCGGCATCTACTTGTTTCTGAGACAGACTTGCTGTGTAGCTGAGGCTGGCCATGAACTTATCCTTTCACTCCTACTTCCCAGGGTGGGATTATTAGGTGTGTGTTTCCTTGCCTGGCTATTTGTTGTTGATTGTTTTGAGATAGGTCTCACCATGTAGTTCTGGCTGGCCTGGAACTCATCATATAAACTAGGCTGGCCTTAACTCACAGAGGTCTACCTACTTCAGCCTCCTGAGGGCTAGGACTAAAGGTGTGCATTACCACCATTGGCTACTTGTAAGTCCTGTTAAACAGCTCGGGCTAGATAGGTCTATAACTAATTCCCCTGCTACCACCTGAGGACTGGAATTACAGCAGTGTGCTACCACATGTGGCCTGAGGATCTTGTATGAAGCAGTCACTGATGGAAACAGAGGGACTGCAAATTAGACATTCTCAGCAGGGCCGTCCCATTGCTCAGTTCTGGGGATGCAGCATGGGTCACACCTTAGCAAGTGCACATGCAGAGCTATGGTGGTGCAGAGCACCAGGCCTCTGTGGTAGCAGATAGTGGTCCTGTGTTCCCATCCTCTCTCTCCTGGTATGTGTCATCTCAGAACAGTTCAGAGTCCAGTTTACCAATCTAACACTTACCGGGTGGATAGAGCAATACCACATTGTCCCCTGCATTTAGATGTCCCTTGTCACCAAGTACTGATGCAATCCTCTCAGCTCGCTTATGAAGCTGAAGGCAGCTCGCTGTGCACACAGTAGTTCCCTTTCAAGAGAAGAAGGATAAGTGGGCTGACGTTCAGTACAGAAACAAGCGCAAACAAGCACAGTCAAGCAGACATACTCCACAGGCTTGGCCTCTGGAACATCACCTTAGGCCAAGGGTTCACTTGAGAAAACTCCCCTGGTAACAAAAGACAGGTATGGTATTTCTTTTTCTTTCCCAGTGTTCCAGGTACTCAGGGTATGTTAGCATTGACTTAAACCAAACATATTTATAGTCTTTCTTTCTTAATGTTTTCTTACTTTCTTAGTACACATGAATTTTTCTATTCAAGTGTTTGCTTGTGTTGAGACAGTGTCTCTTGTAACCTATACACGCAGTCTGAGGACGGTGTTTTAACTCTAGTGCTGGGGTTACAGGCATGCATCGCCACTGAACTCAGGGCCTTGTCCATGCCACACAAACTCCCCCAGTCCTGCAAGTGCAATACCTTGGCATTTAGCAGCATGAAGAGAACATGGTCAGGAGTTGCCTGGGCTCGCCACTGCAAAATCTCTGCCAGGAACTGGTGCTAAAATCACAAAGCAGAGAGAAGGACTTGAGGTCAGCAAGTCTCAAAGACTCATGGAATGATCCAGATCTGCACTCTATCCTAAGCTCACTGGTAGACACTTGGCATGTCTGGAACTTACCTTCCTCACAAGATCATTCTCTTCAATTTGCCCCAGGTCCCTTCCTGCAGCTTGTGCTATGCGTTTACCTGCAACCAGATTCCCAACCATCACAGAAGCAGGGCCGACACCTGTGAACGAAGCAGACACCAAGCCTGTGAAGACTCGAGTTACACACTTCCAAACGTTTCTGGACTGGCCCAGATTAGTTCAGAAGTTCATTCAGCAATGTCAGGGATTATGTGGTCTTTCACACATGGGAGAAAGAGTCCGTATTCCAGTGAAAAGGGCAACCAAAAAGTATCCATGCTGTGAACAAAGTTGGGAAGTGCTGGAGACAAACAGAATGGACACAGGAGAGTCAGGGTGAGGGAACAAGGAGCACAGGTGGCTACTGAGCTTGGTTCTATGGGGGCAATTGTACTCCAGAGTCCACAGTTCTACTGGTTCCTACAAACAGCTTTATTTGCTCTGACCAACACAACCCTAAAAACTAGTGCTTACAGTAACTGATATCTGGTCTGCAAGAAACTGATCACCTATCAGGATGTGGCCCGAGATCATTAGAAATCTGAGTAGTGCTGGGCCAGCGAGATGGCTTAGTGGGTAAAGGTGTTTGCCACCAAGTCTGATAGGAGTTCTATCTCTAGAACCATATGTCCTTTGACTTCCACATGTGTGCCACAATGCATGCATGTGCACATACTCTATATACACACACATAAGCATGTATATTTTTTAAAAGGGGGAATGAGAAGTTTTTTGTTAAAAGTAAATGAGGAAATCCAAATCACAAGCCTCAAACTCACAGTCCTCCTCTCAGCTTCTTGTTGCTGGCTCCAGCACACCCAGAACCATCTACGCATTAAAGATAAAATAAGGCAGCCAAATGCAACACATAACCTTGTACGCTATGAGTGCGTTTCATTAACATTGGTTAATAAAGTAGCTGCTTCAGCCTATGGCGAGGCAGAATATAGCCAGGCTGGAAAAATAGAGAGAGTAGGCAGAGTCAGTGGCACCATGTAGCTGCCAAAGGAGAAAGATGCCAGAATAGAACCTTACCCATAAGCCATAGCCTCATGGTGACACACAGATTAATAGAAATGGGTTGAAATGTGTCAGTTAATAAGAAGCCTGAGCTAACAGACCAAACAGTATAGTAATTAATATAATAATTTCTGTGTGATTATTCAGGTCTGCACGATTGGAAAACAAACAAGCAGCCAGTCTCATCTACATTTACACACTACTTGAGTGAAAAAAAATCTGTTATAATAAAACAAGTGGAGAAAGTTCTGTGCTTCTTTGGAAAAAGTGTTCAAACAGCACAGGTAAAAGGTCATGATGTTTGCAGTCTAGAGTCAATGGAGAACAAGTCCCCACAAAACCATCTATTGCCATTAGGTTCTGGATAATGATGCTTAATGTGCAATGTTTTTTATTCTTAGCACTTGTATGCTATACAGTGAGAACTCAAAAAAAAGTATATGTGTGTGTGAATATTTAGGGAAACTGGATAAAGAACATGCCATAACTTCATAGTAGTAGACAATTTTTTGTAAGTCTGCAATTACTTCAAAATGAATTTAAAAAAAAAAAAACAAAGGGCTGGAGAGACGGCTCAGTGGTTAAGAGTTTTGCCTGCTCTTCCAAAGGTCCTGAGTTCAATTCCCAGCAACCACATGTGGTCACAACCATCTGTAATGAGATTTGGTGCCCTCTTCTGGGCAGGCATACATGTAGGCAGAACACTGAACACATAATAAATAAATAAATAAATAAATAAATAAATAAATAAATAAATAAATAAATAAATAAAAATAAAGCTGGGCGGCAGTGGCACACGCCTTTAATCCCAGTACTCAGGAGGCAGAGGCAGGTGAATCTATGTGAGTTTGAGGCCAGCCTGGTCTACAAGAGCTAGTTCCAGGGCAGGTCTCAAAGCTGCAGAGAAACCGTGTCTCAAAAAACCAAAAAGCGGGGGTGGGGGGGGGGGAGAGAGAGAGAGAGAGAGAGAGAGAGAGAGAGAGAGAGAGAGAGAGAGGGAGTAGGAAGGAGGGACTGGTGGGAGCTTGGGGGACAGGGCTTTTCTGTTTCCTTTTTCTTCTTTTTGGTTTTTTCTTTCGTTTTCTTGTCTCTTGTTCTTTCTTATTCGGTTGCTTTTCTGGAGGGGAGGAGAGAGAGACCAGCAAGAAGACTCAAGAAGCCTAATGACCTAAGTTTAATCCCCAGGATCAACATGGTTGAAGGAAAAATTTATTTTTTCAACAGCTTAAGGATTAATGAAGGAAAAAATTTACTTGCACAAATTGTCCTTTGATACACACACACACACACACACACACACACAATTTTAAACTGTTTGCCATAGAAGATAAAAAGTTGAGGATGGGAGATTTTTTCCACACTCTGATGGCAGAACAGCTTGCCTGCAAAGTGTTCAAAATAATTTTGAGACACCATCCTTTCTTATGAAATTGCATAATAAATGAGATATGCTACTCTCCAAACAGTCCTTTCCATATTAAGGACCCAGCATATACCTGTGAAAATGATCTGAACTAGCTTTACAGTGTGCAATAAACAGAACTGCTGTTTCTGTTTCTAAAGATTTATTTTATTATTTATGTGTATGTATATGTGTGTGTACATGTTTGCAGAAGCCAGAAGAAGAGGTCAGATTCCCTGGAACTAGGTAGTTGTGAGCTACCCAATGTGGGTGCAGAGATTTGAACTCGGGTTCTCTGTAAGAGCACCAACTGCCCTCAGCCTCTGAGTGCCTCTCCTGCCCCAGGAGTGACATTTAAAAAGTGGACACTAAGCAGTAACACCTGAAAGACTGAGGCATAAGACTGTGGTGGTATGAATAGGTTTGAACACATAGACTCAAGTGTTTGAATGCTTAGCTCATAGGGAGTGCCACTATTAGGTGTGACCTTGTTGGAGAAAGTGTGTCACTGTGGGGGTGGGTTTGAGGTCTCATATGCTCAAGCTACACCCATTGTGGTACATAGTTCACTTCCTGTTGCCTGAGATCAAGATGTAGAACTCTCAGCTCCTTCTCCAGCACTATGTCTGTCTACATGCCACCATGTTTCCTGCCACGATGATAATGAACTAAACCTCTGAACTGTAAGTGAGCCCAATTAAAGGTTTCCCTTTATAAGAGTTGCCATGGTCATGAGTCTCTTCACAGCAGCGGCACATGAACTAAGACAAGGGTCTTCTGGGTGCAGTTCTTGAGCACATGGGTCAGAGTGAGAATGGAGAAGCAGAAGGCAGTTCCCAGGACACTGCACACTGCCCCACCTAGAACATTCCCTCGCCTTTCCCACAAAGCTTTCAAAGTTCCCTGAGGCCAACACCTTACTTTACCTACTATTCTCTCCCCCCATAACACAACAGTTTTCTTTTCTGCTTCTTTTTCCTATACAAGTTCTTACTGTGCCAACCCAGAACTCTGGGTAGACCACTTTGGCCTTGAACTCAGAGTTGCTGATAACCCAGGTTGTCTGTACACACCCTGAAATAGACTGCATTCTTTAGTTTGAGAGAAGGGAGAAGTCACTTGTGACTTCTGACTTCCGTGAGATCTGTTTGGAGAAGGAGTTCTCTCTACAGCTTTCTCCTCTCCGCTAGTCAGGATGCAGAAACACTGCCAGAGGTCAGGCAGGCTGCTAAGGAGACTCATGGCCACAGTTGTTTCTGTCAGAACCTTCCTTCTTTTCTTAGCTGCATTCACATGGGATGCTACTTGGCTACACTGATTTGTTGGTCATGGTCTGACTTGCTCTAGACAAGAAACAGTAGGAGGTGGTGACAGAAATAGACACCCTAACCACATTTGTGTGGGTTGGCTGGACATCCCGTTTCAGTCATGTTTCCTGTGAAAAGTACTGCCTATGCTGGGCATGTGGCTTAGACCAGCAAATCCAGTAGTAAGGAGGTTAAGGCAAGATTGCTGGGACTTCAGGCTACAGCCCATTCCAAAGAGGAGAACATGGGCAAATTCTGAGTGTGACCTGCAGCTTATGTAGACTCCACACACCTATAACAATATTTCAGTAACAAGTCACCAGAACAAAAAGATACTGGAGGAATGGCTTAGTCATTAAGAGCACCTGGCTGCTATTTCAGGAGACCAGGTTCAGTTCCCAGTACCTATACAACAACTAACCATCACATATAACCCCAGTTCCAGGGAATCTGATGTCCTCTCTGGCCTCTGAACACACATGGTACACAGGCAAAACACCCATACAAACAAAATAAAAATAAATAAGTATTTAGCTGGGTGGTGGTGGTGTATGGCTTTAATCCCAGCACTTGGGAGGCAGAGGCAGGCGGATTCCTTTGAGTTTGAGGCCAGCCTGCTCTACAGAGGGAGCTAGAGCTACACAGAGAAACCCTGTCTCAAAAAAACAAAATAACAACAACAACAAAAAGGCCAGGAAGTGGCATAGCACAGCTGAGGACTGATCAATTCTCGCCAGGCTTGCCTTGCTCTGAACCTTTCACCTGAAGAGAAACGGACTGGGCTCTGTTTCTGGTTTTTCCATGACCGGAGCCAACAGTGTCTTGGTGAGGCTGATTCGACACTCATTATCTTTGTCTTCCTGACTCTCTGCTCTTCTGAATTAAAAACACTTATGAATTCAGTTATTTATTTTTTAGATGTGGGTTTCTTGCTTGTTTGTATGTCACGTGCATGCACTGGCTGAGGAGGTCAGAAGAGGGTGCCAGGTCCCCTAAAACCAGAGTTACTGACAGCTTTGAGCTGTCATGTAGTGGTGGGAATTGAACTCGGATCCTCTGGAAGAGAGGCCTAGTTCCAAACTGCTGAACCATTTCTCCAGCTACTACTTTTCTGAATTTTTACGCCCACACTATTCGCTTGCCCTCTCCGTTCATCAGTGCCAGCATGTTCAAACTACAATGATCTTTGTCATAGCCATGTGGCCTTAGAAGGCAATCACAGCACAAGTAGCTTTTGGAGGCTGGAGCGCTGGCTCAGTAGTTAAGAGCACTGATGCTCTTACAGAGGACCTGTGTTCAATTCCCAGCACCCACAAGATGGCTCACAACCATCTGTAACCCAGTTTCAGGGGATCCTACACCCTCTTCTGGCTGCTTCGGGCACTGCACTCATGTGATGCATAGGCATAAATGCAGACAAAATACCAATACACATAAAAATAAATTTATAGGATTGGGCAGTGTTGGTGCACATCTTTAATCCTAGCACTCGGGAGGCTGAGGCAGGTGGATCTCTGTGAGTTTGAGGCCAGCCTGGTCTACAGAGTGAGTTCCAGGACAGCCAGGGCTGTTACACAGAGAAACTCTGTCTCAAAACACAAAAAAAAAAAAACCAAAAACAAAAACAAAAAAATTTAAAGTCTACTATACCTCTAAGAAAAATTTAAAAGCATCTACTTAAACATGAATGTATTCATTAAAAAATCACATGTTTATCAGGGTGAGCATACATGTAATCCAGTACTTGGGAGGCTGCGGCATAATGACCACGAATTTAAGGCCCACCACATCTAAATCCTATCTCAACAAACAAAATAAAACACCTTATACTGCTACTTAAAAAAAGGATTCTATTCATAATCAAGTCATAAGATTTAAGATGAAGAAGGAACTGCGCAGGTCTGTGTTTCTTCAGTGCTGGGAATCGAATCCAGGAGCTTGCACATGTTAAACACTCTGTCAGTGAGCCACACTGCTGCAGGAGGTGCATTTTATGTAGCTGCTATATGCCCATGCAGGAAATATGTGTCAAGATACTCCATTTCTGTTCTGTTTCATTTTTATGTGTATGAGTGCACGCATGTGCCATATCTGTGGGTACCTAATAGAGGCCAGAAGACGGTGTCTAATCCTAGAGGCCGGAGTTACAGGCAGTTGTGAGTCGCCTCTACAGACACTCAAATCTGAACATAGATCCTCTAGAGAAGCAGCAAAGACTCTTAGCGTTCAGGTATCTCTCCAGCTCCTATCACATTTCTTAATTAACCACACAATCTTCTTGATCCAGACTTTCGCGTCTTACAACAGTAGCCCCAACAACAAAAGACCAAAGAACAAACACAAAAACTAGAACGCTAGCTCCATAATCCCTCATTTCCACTAGCAGAGCCCACTGTCACTAAGATAGGGTAGTTCTAACGGTCTGGCCGAGGGCGGGATAGGACTTGGGACAGTGGACCATAGTGAGCACGGTGACCGACTTCTCCACGTTAGAGCAGTGCAGGGTCATGCAAGCATCCCAAGCCTCATTACTGCACACGTTGCTCACCTGTCAGTAACGGCCACCTCATAAAACAGACTCAAATGCCACACCTTCCTTTCCAGTCCTCCCATTGTCTGCTTTTCCTCTACTCACCATGCAGGGTAGAGGCCGGAGGCGGAGGGGGCACTGGAGAGGCCTGGTTTGGGCTTTGATGTTTCTAAGCAGACAGGAGGCTAAAGGTGTCAGCACATCTAGCAAAGCCACGACAGTTTGAAATCCCCTCCTCATCTCTTTCACTGAGACAAGGCCTCACTGTGTAGCCCTGGATGGCCTGGAACTTACTATGAAGACCAGACTGGTTTTGAACTCAGAGATCCCACTGTCTTGGTGTATGCCACCACGCCATGACTTCTTAATTTTTTTGAGACAGATATCAACTGGATTTGACATGTGTTTGAACAGGACTGCCTGTCAATCAGTCACAGTCATTGCCTTAGCTTTCTCCCCAGCCCCGTGACATTTGTCTGCTGAGAAATCAGGCAAGAAGGGGAAACTGATTTGTGTTTCTCTTTTCCATATGGCAATTCATATTCTTTTGGTTTGTACCTTGAAAATGGCCAACACAAAGAATGCTGTTTATTTTCTGGTTATAACTCAGAAGATACCTATTCCCCAGAGGTAAGATAGGCCCACACCACACCTCAGCAGCTGTGAAAGAAGGAGTAGTTCTAGGCATGAGATTCCCGCAGAAAGCCAGTATGTTACAATGATACTAAGAGCGAGCACACGGCTCACATTGAGGATCACACACGTAACATGCATAGCCAGTGCATGGCATTTAGTGGGCACCCCCGGAAAACCAGCTGCTCTTGTCACCAGATGACTCGCTTTACCCCTTTCTCCTAGGGGGACGCTAGCCATCGTGGCAAACTCAGAAGAGGAGAAACGTTCAGCCAGGGCAGCGTTCCCACAGGCAGCCGTCTTCCTGGCTGCTGGGCAGCGTATGCTGTTCTTGTTATCTCTGCACAGAGCCTAAACCGACGCAACACGGCGCTGAAAGAGTCTGCCTTCAAAAAGCTGCATTGTAATGTCACGGCTAGAGCTAGATCATTACCTGGCTGCTTTTGTCGGGGTTTAGGCAAGTTCGTCACACATGTATGTGGACACATGAGGATATTACACGGGTGCAGAGATCCCTCCAGAAAGAGCTGTTTTGTCTGAGATATATGGATTCCTCCTAGTGGAGTTTTTGGTAATGTGTTGGCAGGCACCAGAGCAAGACAGTAAACGCCTACTTGATGGATGCTATCAATTGCCTGGAAAAACACAAAGAAAAACAGGGAGATTACTTTGAGAATATTTGATATATCCTGACAGAACCCATAATTTTTCGGCAGAGTGCCTCTCTATCCATCCCAGGATGAGAGTCTGGTAGATCACTAAGTCCCCAAATATGCCTGTTCACACCTGCACTCTCCACCTCCCTGAGATATGGAAGTGATACCAGCCACCCTGTTTTCCTTCCTACAATCCTTTGAGCCCTTCCTTTCCAACTTGGGTCTGCCAGGAGGGCAGCAAGAAAATGGGCCATTCTGCCATCAACAAAGAGGTGACCCGAGAATACACCATCAACATTCATGAGCACCCATGGAGGGAGTTCAAGAAACACACCCCTCAGGCCCTCCAAAAAATCTAGAAATGTGTGATGAAGCAAAGGGAACTTCAGGGGTGTGCACTGACACCAGGCTCATCTGGTCCAAAAGAATAAGAAATGGTCCACATTGTATCCTGTTATGTTTGTTCAGAAAAACAAAATGAGGATAAAGACTCACCAGACAAGCTCTTTATGTCAGCAACTGTGTCCTACGACCACATTAAAACCTTTACAGTGACCTGGGATGAGAACTAACTCGATGGATATCAAATAAAGTTACAGAGTTAGGAAAAAGAAAGAAATCTCCTATGTGGGTGGGTATGGTGGTGCCACTATGATTGTGTGTATGTGTGTGCATGCACATGCAAATGACACAGCGCAGCGTTCCTGAGGAGGGCAGAGGGCAGCTTAGAGGAGTCCGTTCTCTCTTTGCCCCTTTAAATGGGTCCCCAGGACTGACCTGAGGTCATCAGGCTTGCACTGCAACTGCCTGTACCAGCAGAGCCCTTCTCATTCTTTTTAATTTAATTCTTTACTCTATGTATGTGAGTGTTTGCCTGTGTGTGTGCCTGTGTACCGAGTGTATGAATGGTGCCCATGGGCACACTGGAGTCACAGATGGTTGTCAGCCTGGGGGCTGAGACTCCAACCCAGGTCCTCTGGAAGAGCAGCCAGTGATCTTACCCCATGAGCCCTCTCTCTAGGCGTTACTATTGTTCCTTAGTGACAGTGTTTAATGTGGTGGTTTTAAACTCTAAATTCTCACCTCACCTTCCAAGTGCTGGGTTACAGCACATACTGTTACACCTGACTAAAATCAATCTTTGCACGTCTGCCACCACCTTTCAGATAACCAGGTATCAGCCCAATCCTACAGTCTTCACAGTATTTTAGCCTGGCTTATACTCAGATTATGTCCTCTGATTTGTTTGCTTGTTTTTAAGACAGGGTCTCTTTATGTAGCCCTTGCTGTCCTGGAACTCAGCTCTCAGAGCTCCGCCTGTCTCTGCCTCCAGAGTGCTGGGATAAAGACATGCGCACTATACCTAGTTCCTTTCTTTCTGCTTCGTTGTTTTCTGTTTTTTTGAGACAGGGTTTCCCTGTATAAAAGCCCTGGCTGTTCTGGAACTTAGTAGACCAGGCTGGTCTTGAACTCAGAGAGATCTGCCTGCCTCTGCTTCCTGAGCACTGAGATTAAAGGCGTGCATTATCATACCCGGCAGTTCTTTTCACTTCTGTACTACAGACAGCCTGCCTGTAGACTAGCTAATAATTCAGAACAACATATTCTGAGAAGAGAAAGAAATCTGAAATTGTGCGGTGCTCACTCTCATTTTGTGTCTGCATCACTTCTATGTTATTAAGGGACTGTTCCGAAGGCTAAGCACCCTAGGCAGAGAGGTCACAGCCCTGGAAACACGTCCAGCACATCCGAGTTGTCACTGGGAGGGTGGGCCAGCTTGCTCTGGACTGAACATTTAGCCAACAAGTATTTTTGAATCGTACGATGCTGCATGCTAGCATCGCTCTCAAGCTCTGGGGGCTGAATGGAGAACAAAAAAGACAGAGAAGTCTCAGCCTGCATGGGACTCACAGTGGGTAATACTATCATCATTTTATATTAATAAGATCACCACTGTCTAGTGAGTGCAGACCAGGCACTTCCATTGGTGACCTCACTCAATCCACTCGTCCTTAAAGAGACCCTGCTCCATCTTTACAAGTAGGGGGACGAGTTCTGAAGTCCAGTCACCATCTTCCACCCACGGTGCTGATAGATGGAGACTTGGCTCCTTACACTCTCATAGCCAGTTTTCACTAAAAATATGTTCTCAACACTGAGCACAAGTCTTCTTCCTGCCCTCAAGGTGAAGGAACAGAACTAACTCCATTTTGAGAGAGAACTCAGGACCTAACCAGGGGATGAAGTCAGCTCCAACAAAGTCATAAACAATTCCAAAAAAGGCTACTAACTGCCAGGACCCTAGTCAGGGCGACCCCACGTGGGCGAGACAGCCAGTGAGAAATTTGGGTAAACAACACCCGCAGGCTACAGATGTTCTTGTGATTTTTTTTTTTTTGATAACCATTGTTTGAAAATTCCCCTAGACCCTAGCCAATGAACTCAAAGGTTGCCTACCCTTACCAATCCTGAAATGCCAAGGCTGTGCCACCCTGCTTGCGGTTTTTCCCTTTAAAAACCCCCAAACCCAGTTGGGCAGTGGTGGGCACGCCTTTAATTCCAGCACTCGAGAGGCAGAGGCAGGCGGATGGATCTCTGTGAGTTTGAGGTCAGCCTGGTGTACAAGAACTACTAGTTCCAGGACAGGCTCCAAAGCTACGAAACCCTGTCTTGAAAAAAACAAACAAAAACAAAACAAAACAAAAAAACCGAAAGAAAAAAAAGGAAAAACCAAACCCAGAGGCTCAGGGCCATTCTCCTCCACCCACCGCGTCTGAGTGTGGGATGAAGGTCCTGGCTTGAGCTTGTGTTCAGTAAACCCCTACCTCAGATGTCAGCTCTGTGGTGGTCTTGTTTGGGAGTCTCGCAAGACAGGCACAACACTGGTCCATCTACCCACCTCCGCCAACTCCACAGCAAAGCTCCCTCACTTACATGTGCTTGAACCCTCTATACACATGGTATGGCAAGACTGAGGTTACCTACTGACAATGATTACTTTCAGAGATGCATGCCACAGAGGGCAGCCAAAAGCTTCATGGGTAGTAAACACGCGGGCATGAAAGAAATAAGGTGTTTGGTAGATAAGGAGAAAGTGGGAGAGGCAGGAAGGAGAGTAGATATGAACACATTTCACTGTCTGCACATGAAAGTCTGAAACAGAACTTTTATTTTTGGTCTTTTTGTTTTATTCTGTTTTTTTTTGAGACAGGGTTTCTCTGTGTATCACTGGCTGTCCTGGAACTTACTGTGTAGACCAGACTGGCCTCTGCCTCCCCAGTGCTGGTATTAAAGGTGTGTGCCACCACCACCCAGTTAATCATTGTATGGGTGCTGGGATTTGAACTCAGGTCCTCTGGAAAAGCAACCAATGCTGTTATCCACTGAGCCATGTCTCTAGCCCTCAAACATAATTTTGAGAGACAGCAGTCACAGCCACCTGTGACCCGGCAGACCCAGTGCTCACCTGCAGCACACGGCTCATCCACTGGAAGCTGTCTTCCTCAGACGCATCGGGCCTTTGCTCTGCCACCACCACAATGCGCTCATCATAAAATACAGACACAGAAAACACAGCAATTCTAAGAGAGACAGATCAGACACATCAGTCTCCCTTCAAAACCATCCTATTTGCTCTCCTGAGTTGGAAGTGAAGAGGAGCCATCCCAACATACCACCCACACATGAGCAGTAGAGAGAAATGTGCGATCATCACCAAACCAGGATCGAATGGTTCACTTGAAACAAAAATGAAGACAACATGAATTGAGCACCACAGAATGGCAAGTAAGACATAGCTCCTGTCTCTGTGATGCTGACGTGTCACAGACAGGACCCATGCACACACAGATAATGAAGCACCTGGGCCAGGGCCAGTGGAGTGGGGTGCCCAGCAGAGTGGGATATGAATGCTTGGGGGAGCGCCTCCCTGGGGAGGGGACACTGGAGCAGAGACCTGAATGAGGTGAGGACGCGAGCCACGCGGAGATCTGGAGGAAGAGGATTCCGGGCAGAAGGAACAGAAAGCGGAAAGGTTCTGAGGTAGGGACGAGCTTGGCAGGTTTGAGAAACAGCAAGGCCAGTGTGCCTGGAGCAGAGGGGTGAGGCAGAGTGGGGCGGAAGTCAGACACGGGCTCGGGAGACTGAGGCGGGGGGGGGGGGGGGGGGGGGGGGGGGGGGGGAGAATTGGAGCTAGGGGAGGTCTACGCTCAAATGTCCCCTTACTAGTGAGGCGTCCCCAGGCCACTGCAGGTGTTCACTCCACAGCACTCATGACCTCTCAGTGCCATCTCTGTTGCCATTTGCCTGGCTCCTGTGTTTGTCATGAGAACATGAGGGTACACACACAACCTGTTTCCTGCCCTGACAGAGCACCCAGAAAAGCAGCGTATAGCTGCCGCCCAGGGAGTGTTTGCTGAATGAATGCAGGAAGGGTGGGAAAGGACTGGAGAGCAAAGACGCTGCTTGCCAGCCTGAGTCCAGCCCTCCCTCCACAGCAGTTATGGGATACTAACTACCTGCCTGCCACTATGTTGTGCCCAAGGACACAATTGTGACCACAGACAGGGGGTCTAGGGCCCAAGAGGTCCTCCATTCCTAAGAGCCACAGAGTTACAGAAAACCACATAGTTCAGGAACTGGTTCTTTTTGATATCTTCATATTTTCTTACTTCTTATGCAACTCAGGTCAGGAAAGAAGGGATAAGGAGACACATGCTCCAAGCACATCATACATGTGTATCAAAATGTTCTTGTGCAAAAACAAAACAAAAATAACCCTAACCGACACCTGTTGGAAACTGTGAAGTGCAGGAATACCTCTTCTTGCACTAGTAAGCAAAAGAAAAGGCCTGGCTTTGTCCACAGAACCTGGAACTCTCAACACTAAGCTGACATGTCAATCTCCACATGGACAATACAGCAACTGGGTTAGAAATGAGAGGAAGAATTCTTAGGTCTGCATTTCTACAGAGTATGGCAGGTGCAATGTTTTTTCTTCAGTTCTCCTCCATCTTCAGAGCTCAAAGAGCAGCAGACTCTGATACGCATCTTACTCTTCTCACTCACTCAAAGAGCCAGACACGCTAGGCCAGATATTTAAAGTCAGGCTTCTGTCATTTGAACCCAAGCCAACCTAAGAAACTGGAAGAAGCGTCTAGAGAAAGCACTGCAGACGACCCCAAAGTGGTGGCATGGTCTCGTGCAGCACTCACCTTCCTCGATAGACGGTCTTGATGGACTCCACAGCCAGCCCGGTAGCAACAATGTCATCAGCGTTGTGTCTCCGACCACTAACCATGAGCAGTCCATCCATTTTTCCAACCACAAACACCAAGCTACCCTGAAAGTTAAAAATGATTTGTTTATCTTCATTTCCATGGTTAATGGGTAAGACAATTCACATTTCCAGCTATGAAGTAAATCTCACAAAAAAAAAAAAAAAAAAAAAAACCATGGCTAAGAAAAATACCTGTAAGGTATGTATATAGTTCAATCTCCAACACTAAAAAATACCTGTAAGGTATGTATATAGTTCAATCTCCAACATTAAAAAATACCTGTAAGGTATGTATATAGTTCAATCTCCAACACTAAAAAATACCTGTAAGGTATGTATATAGTTCAATCTCCAACACTAAAAAATACCTGTAAGGTATGTATATAGTTCAATCTCCAACACTAAAAAATACCTGTAAGGTATGTATATAGTTCAATCTCCAACACTAAAAAAAAAAAAAAAAAAAAAAAAACAAAACAAAAAAACCTGTGTATTTATATCAAAGAAAATAATGTGTGTGTGTGTATACATATATATAAAATGTGTAGCCCAGACTGGCCTTGAACTTGTGATCCTCCTGCCTCCGCTTCCTTCAGCAAATCCTTATTATTTATTTATATTCCCCCAAGACAGGGTTTCACTGTGTAGTCATGGCTGTCCTGGAAATCACTAGATAGATCAGGCTGGCCTCAAATTCACTGAGATCTGCCTATCTTTGCCATCTGAATGCTGGGATTAAAGGCATGTTGGATTGAATGTGGATTAAATCCACCTCAATTGGATTTTTTTTTTTTAAGAAACCCTCTGGAATCAGTGAGAAAGTGGTATTTTTGAGTCAATGAAGTCTGTTTAAAAGTCACACCATTTCTCTTGTGTGTACATGTATGGGTGGGCACAGGCGTGCCACTGCATGCTCATGGAGTCAGAGGACAACTCAAAGGCGCCAGGTCTCTCCACCATGTGTGTCCTTGATGTGGGACAATGAATTTACCCTGTAAAGGTTTGTTTCTTGTACTTGTTTAATAAAATGCTGATTGGCCAGTAGCCAGACAGGAAGTATAGGTGGGGCAACCAGGCAGGAAGTAGAGGTCAGGCAATGAGAACAGGAGAATTCTGGGAAGAGGAAAGCTCAGTCTGCAGTTGTCACCCAGACATAGAGGAAGCAAGATGAGAATGTCTTGCTGATGAAAGGTACCAAACCACGTGGCTGACACAGACAAGAATAATGGGTTAATGTAAGATGTAAGAATTAATTAATAAGCCTGAGCTACTAGGCCAACCGGTTTATGATTAATGTAAACCTCTATGTGTTTATTTGGGACCAAATAGCTATGGGATGTGGTGGGACAGAAACTTCTGTCAACATGTCCTAGGGATTGAACTCAATCATCAGGTTTTGCTGGGCCACTAGCTAGCACGCACTGAGGTCTTACAGTCTGTGATGAACTCATTTATATTCTTAGAGGGGAATTTCACAGGGAAGAAACTACAACCACGTGTCATTTACTTTACGTGTCATGCCATGGGTATATGGGTTAGTTCATGTTCGCTGACTGCTGGAATTAGAGGGAAGTCAAGAAATTTTAATCTGTAAAAAGTTGCTTCGAGCATGGAAGGGTACCACTGTTTCCATCAGGCAAGAGCAGGAGTAGATGGAGAAAAAGGCCCAAGACTGCTGCAGGTCTTCTTCCCAGGACAACAGAGCAGCATTACTGTGGGAACATTCTATGGCCTCCTTCCTAGTAAGTTGGTCCCAAGGCTTGACCTATTGACATTACTCAATGAGCCAGTATTATCTCCATGTGAATGTCACTCATTAACTCCTTCTAAGCACAGTGCAGTGGCCCAGAGTGACTGGGCTACAAGGGAAAGGCAGAATCTCTATGCATATGAAGCTTTGGTCCACCTACAATGCCAGTGGGGAGCCAGTCACTTCCAACTGTGTTAAGAGCTGGTGTCAGTCAGAGAAGAGGGGTTAGAAATTAGGCTTGGTGGTCAGGAATACACTGGCCTTATGAAGGAGCTGAGTGTGGTTTCCAGCACCCATGTCATGCGGCTCACAAATTCTGCAACTTCAACTCCTCTATGCAAGTACACACACGTACAATTAAATAATAAAAACAATCTTAAAATAGAGATGCCTGTTTCTCCAAATCTTTTCCAGTGAGGTTGTTCAGCTGGCACAGGCTTTCTGGCTTTGTCTTTCTTGCAGGTAGGTCAGAGTTTAGGGAGTCATCCCAGAGAGCAGGACTACAGCCTGTCTATTTCAGAGATGGCTGAAGCTGCGCCCCAGACCCCAACAGCTGTGTAGCAAGCTAAAGAGCTGGGCATCTAAGACTATTCTGGTGCTGGCAAGAGGTCAGGACAGCTGAGGTTACACTCAGTTTATACAGTTTCTAAGAGGGTGACTCTTGGCACCCAGACCCCAGGTGGAAAGAGAAGCAAAAGTCAATTCTACACGCTCTCAGAGGAGTTGACAGTTGAGAGCAGGAAAGCGGTAGGAAGAAGACAACAACAGATGAGTTATAAGGTAGTGACCACCCCTCACTTCCCATGGTCTGGCCCTCTGCCATCCTCACAGATTCCTTGGGCTCATCATGTACCCTTTGAGAAAGACTTTTAGGGTCCTAGTTGGCTCTAAATACCTAAGTACCTGTAAATACCATTTACCAAGTAACAATCTATT